>NW_028280835.1:5190000-5337500 GCF_059751285.1 Brachycentrus maculatus | reverse complement strand
CCGTTCCGGAGGTCCCGGGTTCAATTCCCAGGGGCGTTTAAAAAAAATGTGATTTTTGTCCTGTAATATTCATTCAATATTGCCCTGGACTGGTACCTGAAGTGGAGGGCTGATCACCTTTCCTTCATGTGTTAACGATCAGGTGCCCTTTGCACCATTGGGGTACGGATAAGAGTTTGAATGATATGTTTATAATTATAAACCTATAATTGACAATTTGACAATAAATAAAGCCTCCCTCCTATTGTCAATGTTTCTATAGATAACAAAATATTGGGAAATATAAATAAAAATGACAAACAGATACCCCTTCTTCATCCTTTAACGTCCCAAGGAAACGACTATAAAATTAAGCTTCAAGAACGTCATAAATCGAAAAACTTGATTTTTCAGGAGAACATTTTTAAAGTTCAAAAATATAATACTATGTATTAAAAATAAATATCAAGCCACTTATTGAACTTTTTACTGTGCAACAGATCTTTTTAGGTAAATCCTGAAGGTTTTTTCTCTATTTGAAAAATATATATTATTTTTATAAAAATCAATAAACATTTTTTGGGCATTCCGACAACATGCACAACTGAAAATTTACGATTTTTTATTTATGACGTTCTTAAAAGGAGTGAGCGATATGTGTGTGTATAACTCATTCGAAAAAACAAAGATGGTTTGTTTACGTTACGTTACGTTATCATATTTTGTACTCAAAAAGCTTTTCTGAAATCCGTTGAGACATTTTATTCCATTTTCCATTTGGAAGTTAGGGATCCGAGTATTTATATGCTAACACGGAAGACCTGTTTTTACATTTTACCCCGTATTTTACGCGACATATTCAGCTGTATGGAAAATTATGTAAACTAGGAAAATGAATTCCGCCCGTCTGCACAGGACACAAATTACAGTTTGCCAGGAAAAGTGAATTATCTCCTCTGACATCATCATTTAAAGTCAAACCATGTGTTTTTAAAACGCAAATGTGTTCTGTGGTTTACATTCATTAATCCCAGCGATGTTTTCTGCTGTTTATTCTAAAAAATTTAGAGCTCTTTCATGATAAAGAAAAAATGTTTGTCATATTATTTTTTGACATTTCAACATATCGTAGTCAAACAAGAGAAAGTGATTAAGTGCATTTTTTTTACAAAAAGATGATTATTGACTATTTGATATCTTACCAGCTTAATATTGCCCTGAAAAAATCCCAAAGTGATTTTAAACTTGGAAGTGTAATATATTGACTTGTTGAAAATTACTAACTGCATTGACGTTTATTTTCTTGCCAAGCAAAAGTGACTTAAATGGCCCTCCTGAACATCTTACGTTTTGGTCACTTTCTCCTGTACGACTACGGTGTGTAGATAAATAATAATATGGAAGTCTGTGCATTTACGGGGCTTTACGTTTACGTTCGTCCTATGACCAGCCTATGCTGGTTTGAGTGATCACTTTAGACACGTGAAACATTCTCAAATTCTACCCATGATTACCACTCTACTCAAATGCTTGGGTAATCTACACATATAAATATTTACTTAATTTTTTTTTTATTTGTTTGGAAATTATGTACGAGTCAATTTCGAAACAGTGTACTTAAATTACTAGAATTTTCACTAGAGACATCTATTGGTACGATGAAGAAGCTTTATAACTGAGCAGAAGCTCTTATGTATATAAGTATGTGAGGACCGAAAATTGGATCACATGCATGAGAAACGCCACAAAAAATCCTTTTTATTCTATTATTTTACCTTATAATTTTACCAGATAATTTATTTCAACAACATTTTGATTGAGTCTAAATATTGTTCACAAATCTGGATTATCTCTAATTATAGGAGTCATTTTTCATATTTTTTGCCATGTCAACATAGATGAAGAATAATATGGAAGTTTGGGCATTTGCCATCTAGCCCCGTAAATGGCCAAACTACCACATTCTTGTTCATCTATGTTGAGATGTTAAAAAATTAATGATTCTATTTATATATATATATATTTATATATATTTTAGAACTTTAAATTACCTAAATATTTTAAGGATAAAATAGTTTAAAACAAAAATTATCATGAGCATAGTACTAGAAATAAGGATAAAATAAGACTGCCGTTTTTGAAAAACAATCGAGTCGTAAAATTGTTTAATGTATAAGGGTTTAAAATGTATGGTGAGATGCCTGAATGTATGAAGAATGAGAAGAGTGGAGAGTTTCTTTTTGTTAACTGTAAGAAGATGTTAAAATATTTATATGATGTAAATTAAGTGTAAATAATCGTTTTTATTAAATGTAATATAAGCTAACTAAAGAAATAAAATAATAATAAAAATTTCAAAAAGATATCTACTATTCAGACACTTTCATCTGGCGATGGGGTGAAGAAGTCTCGATTAGAAATAAAATACAGGAAGTAATAAGAGTCACGTAAAGCAATATCAGTTGCTGTCAATTTATTTACTTTCCTCAGCACTTTATCGGCTTTTGGTCGGCACTCAGAAAACATTTGTAACATTATTTTGCAAGGACTATAAAATTAAGTTGATTGTTTAAAAAATTGTTTTTTATTATTTTTGGATTTCATTCATTATTAAGTAGATTATGTAGAAAATTATTTTTATGCCATATAGTCTTGGATTCCTTTTAAATGTAAGTAGTTATTTAATAGATTTGGAAATATGGCTAATAGTAGTGCCACCTTCACAAAATGTGAAGTAAATGTACTCGTATAAAGTATGACATTTATCCCAATGAGATACCATCCGTGTCTGATAAAAAAAAACAAATAATAATAAAATGTGGTTATAATAACCACAAAAAATAAAATGTAAAGTGAATTAATTGTATTTTTATTATTTAGATGTCTCTAGTGAAGTGCTAGTGATTCAATAACAATGTTTCAAAATTAGTTCATAATTATAGAACTTCCAAGAATTTGAGTAGTGTGGTTGTCAATAATTGGTAGAATTGGTGAATGTTACACGTGTGTAAAGTGATCACTTAAACCAGCCTATGACGGTCGTTAGCCCCGTAAATGCCCAGACTTCCATATTCTTCATCTTTGATGAGATGTCAAAAAATAATATGAAGCAATTGTGGTTTACCACACCCACCGATACATTCAAATATATTATTTTGCGAGCTTTATTATATTTAAGTCGAGATTATTCTCCATTACAAATGGTGTTATCACACACTCACACTGAAATAAACCTAAAATCTTTTCCTTAGTAAAACGTAACTCAGACGTGACAAATGACATGTTGGCGCTTTACAAGTGACAAATTCATCTCGCTACATGTGTGACAAGCAAACCGCAGCACACGTGTTGCCACGCGACGGCGCGTGACGTCACACACGCTGGGAGGGTGGTCGGAACATCCCTACATGCGGACACGTGGACGAGATATGCAAAGTTTGAAGGAGATCATATGAAGCGTGCTGGATCATAGCAAACTAGTACTCATTCCTTGTCACGTTTTCCAAATTAACTTGTATGTAATTTCTTCATTCTTGAAACCTTCATGATGATGCATAGGGCACTGCATCATATAAACGCAGTGTTTTCTTGATCGTTAACACATGATGGCAATGTAATCCGCCCTCCGCTTCAGGTTGGTACCTGGTCCAGGGTAATATTAACTAATATTCGAGTGTAAAATCGATAATATTTATTTTTTCATTAATTGATTCGGCAGTCACTTTGTGGTAAAATCTATCCATTTTTAATTAATGTTTTACTTAGTTGAGGAGGGGGTAGTAGCTGTTTCTTATTTTTATTTATTAATTAAATTTTTATTTTTATTTTTATTTCTTATCAGAGGGAACATAGACAAAAGGGGGGAGCCTCCCCCAAAATTTTCCAAATGAACTTTTATGTAACACAATATTTTTTTATATTTCACAACTTTTAAATAATACTTTATTGTCATAAAATAATTAGCACATTTCGTCATATAAGTAATAGAATACTAACTAACCATCACGCTACCTCTTCATAGGGACAGGAAGAGAAAATAGAACGTTACACCATCCTTCTATGGCCAACATGCTTCACTTCCATACATTAGGATCTGTATGAAGAAGACTCCGTTGTGTACCGCTAGGCAAAAATTCTGATTCGAGATATTATTTCTTGCCTCAGATTATTTTGTTTTGTGGGTTGGAGAAAATAGAAGACGATTTTAAAATAACTGTAAAATTATCAATAAATTTCAACATTTACGACGAAGCATAATTAATTGATTTGAAATGAACTTTGGGGAACAAAAAAATATTTAAATACAAAACTAATTTGTATTTTCACCTGTTGATGAGGAAATGTGTAGTTATTATAATATTACTTGTAAATCTTGTGTTTACATTGTGAAATTATGAAATACGATAAAGAAACTCTCATTAAGATTTGGGAGTCTAGTCGTAGTATTTATAGGGATTATGACCTGTCGTAAGACGGTAATAGTAATGACTGTAATGACCACACACAGTGAAATAGTATATTCAACATTTTACTCATGATTGACAAAATAAATCAAATATTTTGTTACTAACCCCGCCCATTTTTTCATCCTACGAGTATATAAGCTGGTTCAATAATATGTTAAACCCTAGTGCATGTTTAAACTCGGCTTGTAACGCATGTTTGTGCTGAAACTTTTACCGCATGTTGGTCTTCGAGTCGACCAAAAATCGCACGAGTTAAACATTTTGTGTAGTTTTAAGTGTGTAAATAGTGCTATGGAAGTGAAGGGTAGTATTATTTGCATGTTGTGATAGTGATTGTCCTGACGAAGAGATGGGATCGTCTCGAAACCGGTAGACTTAAAAATCCAGGTGAGTGGTAATATAATAATAATAATAACCATATCCGCTCCCTAGGTGGAGCATATGGAGTCCACAAACTGTCTCCAGGCTTTTCTGTCGGCTGCCAGCTCCCTTCCATCCTCCCAAGTCAGATCCGCGTCCCGAAGTTCTGACGATGAATTGTCAGCAGTGGTCGTCCTGGGCGGCGCGAACCTGATGCCTTGTAAAAGAGGCAAGCTTGATTAAGGCTCTCAGGAGGCATGCGGAGTACATGGCCAAGCCTAATATTATCAACATTTTTGTAAAAGAAACTTAGTAAAAATGAATCACGACAAAGTAAATGGTTTAAATGTTAATAATATTAATAATATTAAATTGTTGTTTGTCGCCGTCTTTGTTCATATTTGAGCCTCTCCTTCGGTAATTTGGTCGAAATTGAAAATGTGGAAAAGTATTCAAAGCATTCGCCCTTTTCGGGTGCAAAATCTGTTTTGTTTCACATTTCATTTTCGGTAAGTTTTGCGTCTCGTAATAAAACTCAAGTATCGAAACAAGCACCCCATAAAATGTAACGGTCAATAAGCCCGCAACACCGAAAGCATGGGATGCCAAATCTTGCGAAATTTGAAAGAAAACCACGACGACCTTTCGCTAAGTTTTGGCAAAGTTGCCCCAAGTCGCTCTATTGTCCCGAAACAATCGGAAACGTACGTCACTGGATCTAGGGTGCAGAGGGTGCTACAATGGGGGTGAGATGGCCTGGAAGGGGTCGCCCTTCCACGAGCATTCACTGGAACTCTAGGGTTAACACGACCAACTGAAAGAATACTCACAACCCTGCTGAAACAAACCTAAGTGAGATTTTTTTTTTAATTTCATTTATATTTTGAGATTATTAAACGATTTTAAAATAGCAAATTGCAATACCAAACAATTCCAACAGAACTTGAAATATTTGGGAACCAAATATTTCAATTACATTCCTTCAGAATCAAGGCACCTATTGATATTGTGCATAAAATAACTGGAAGAAATTTAAGTTTAATAAATGCAACTCCCGTAAAAAAAAATCTAAGTGAACAAACCCAAATTAGTGAACCAAGATTTGTGACACATCAAAAATATTTATCTGTTTGTCAAAGTAAGTAATAACCGTCTAGAGTCATTATAAAATATTTATGTTAAATATTTAGCATTTCTTGAATGAATACAATTTAACCTACCGGTTTCGACAAGAACCTTGTCATCATCATTAAAATAGTAAAAATGTTTTTTTTTTGTCAGAGTATTTTAATGTTTTTGAATTAAAATAAACCCTGATGATGGGAAGGTTCTTGTCGAAACCGGCAGGTTAAATTGTATAAGTACAAAAGTGGTTATAACAAAGTTATTTAATTTTATAAATATTTAGAATTTTAACATCGTACTATCCTCATGTGAATTCATAATACTAAGAAGACAAAAAACATTATTACAAAACAATCTAATGTGTTGTGGTATTTGAGAGAAAGAGAATGGGTTTCATCAATTGATTCGGCAGTATCTTTGTAGTAAAAACTATCCATCTTAAATTTATGTTTAACTCGTTAAAATAAAACAACCTTATAATTAATCGGTAAATACCACTATTTCTTACAATCTATTATGAAACATGTTTTAATCCAGCCCGCATCATTTTCAAACACCGTAAATAAATAATACTGTATTATTTTTTTACATCTCATCAAAGATGAAGAAGAATATGGAAGTCTGGGCATTTGCGGGGCTGATGACCGCCAAAGGCTGGTTTAAGTAATCACTTTACACACGTGTAACATTCACCAATTCTACCCACGATTGAACACCACGCTACTAAAATTCTCGGAAGTTTTAAATATATGATCCAATTTCGAAACATTGATCTTGAATCACTAGAACTTCACTACAGACATCTATTGGTGAGATGTAAAGAAGCTTTTTATTAAGCAGAAACTCTTATATCAGTATGTGAGGTCCGAATTCTGGATTATAATAACACAAATGAGAAACGACATAAAATACCATTTTCATTTTTATTATTTAAGACACTTAAAATGTTGTAAATAATTCGGTGTTTGAAAATGATGCGGAACGCTTCGAAACATGTGTCAATTGTCACATCTATCGAGATTTTAAGAATAAATGGTTTTTACCAAATAAAATTTCAATCAAACAAAAATAACAGGTTTTAGTCGGATATTTAGTCAAAAGGGTCAATATAAACCCCATTGAAGTCACTCGTCAGTTAGGGGTTAACCTCATTGGTACCACTTTAGGATAACTAGGCCTGTGTCAGTAGGACGGGGAACAAAAAGTTGTTAATTGCCCACATTTATGGTAACACCAGACGAACGGATTTCACGCAAAAGTACGAAAAAACATCAATTATGGTCGCTTTTAACACCCGCAGTCATTTCGAAAACACGGTATAAACATTTTCTTCCTGAACTTTCGGTAAGCGCCCACACGACAACTGAACATTGAAGTAAGTCCTTTTTTATTAATTTATTTTTTCAGTTTTAATTAAAAATACATACAAATAAATTAATCCCGGTAAGAGACAAGAGAGCGAGAGAGAGGATAGAATTATCGGAAATTATTTATAAGACGATACATGAATGCCGAAGAGGAGAAGCATGTTTGCAAACAAATAGTGGTATGGCGTTCTTTTCTTTCTGCATACCCCTGCGGAAAATTGGCGTGATGGTTAGTTAGGTAAATTACGTTTCTAAAGCATCCATTTGAATTTATTTTCAACTGTACCCTGGAAAATAGTTACAGTTTAAGAATTACGTTTTTTTTTCAATATTCTAAAAAGGGAAAAACCTTTTGTTATTGTATTAGTATATACATTTATGTATTATATTATTATTTTTATTATTATTAAATCATATCCGCTTCATAGGTGGAGCATATAGAGTCCACAAACGGTCTCCAGGCTTTTCTGTCGTCTGCCAGCTCCCTTGCATCCTCCCAAGTCAGATCAGCGTCCCGAAGTTCTGACGAGAACTGCCGATAAATTGTCAGCACTGGCCGTCCTGGGCGGCGCGAACCTGATGCCTTGTAAAAGAGGCAAACTTGATTAAGGCTCTCAGGAGGCATGCGGAGTACCTACATGGCCAAGCCAACTGAATCGCCTTTTCTTGACGACAGTTGTGACCAAGATTTGCTTTGTCCTACGCCTTATTTCTTCATTCTTCACAAAGTCTAACCACCGCACGCCTAAAATTCTCCGCAGACACCTATTCTCAAAGCTCAATACACGGCTGCTCTGGGTCCTTGTATAAGAGAACAGGAGCATTGTAGGCATTATATAGCCGACATTTGGTCTTCACCGAGTATAAATCCGTTGTCCAGACAGCATTCATACTATTAAATATTTATACTTATCCGCATCCCAATGGTGCATAGGGCACTGCAATATATAAACGCAGTGATAGTTTATCGTTAACATATAAAAGCAAGATGATCAGGCGTCCGCCTCAGGTACCAGTCCAGGGTAATGTTGAATAAACATTAGAGTGAAAAGTTAAAAAGTATATAGTTAGTATAAAAGAATAACGTTTAGTATATTTTACAATTAACAAAAAATACGTATAATTGAAATGTAGCTTTGTTTTAAAATCACTATAAAATAAAGTGGAAAATCGCAAGGTTAGTGCTTCAAATATAAATTATAAAAAAAATTGCGTGTTTACGGATTAATTGCAAAACTACAAATACTTTTTTATTAAGGAAACATTTTCTTATTTTCCTAAATTCACAATATACTTAAATATTCATTGAAAGTAAGAAAATAAGGGCCAGGTATTAAGGTAAGGTCAGGTAAGGGAAGGTGAGAAGCGAGAAGAAAATAGGGGGAGTAAGAGGCATACTTTGAAGTTTCACCCTACGCTTGATGAACAACCTAACTTCAGGTGCCAAAACTTTTCAAATTGATGTATTTATAAGTGTGAACACTGTAATTTTATTTCCTAGAAATACATAATTGGCTAAAAATGACAAAGCACGCGATATCATTGCTAAAAAATAACCATATCATACCATTATATGATCATACCATATCCATTTTCAATTCATTATATATTTAATAATATTAGTCTTTGTATTGAGATTGATCAAGAATTGGTGAAAAAATGAACCTCAATTATTTGCTATAAATGAATAAAACTTTTTGTAGTATTGGCGTTTTTTAAATAAATAAAAGCTCATTCCTAATTTATATTTATTGTCGTTGAATATTTCAACAAATATTTTTTCATCTATTATGAGCTACTGGATTATCTTAATATTATAAGTTGAGTTTTTGATGTTGTTGTTGTTGTTCTCAGCATTCACACTCCTTTTCTCTATCTTAAAATTATATAAAATACAATAATTCATCATTGTAGAACTTATCAATCGGCTTATTATGTTTTACAGTGCTAATGGTGATCGTCACACCATCGTTATAATGACCTCGCTGTCAACCTTCAGTGGACACGTTCTCTATCCCCCAAGTACCGAACTCCCGAGATACGAACAATGTGGTTTTCTCTCCCCGCGTAATATAGTACGTTCTCCCGGGATGCAATCCCAAAACGCGCGATTACGATTGAAACTTGGCCCGAATTGAGTTATGGATATTGTTTAATGTTTCAAGTTTTAGTTGACGTGACCGCGTAGCTTGTTGTTTAAAGTTCCAGTCTCGCAAGGCGGCGGGATGTGTGGAAGTTTCACAATTAAACCAACCCCTCCTACCGACACCCTCCCGGACCTAATTCCGACCAAACAACACCCCCTGGTACACACTTGCTAAGGTTCACCATACCTCCCTGTAGGGCCGGGACTAATCCTAAATTCCGTTCGGGACTTTTCCATTTTTCAAAATTTTATGTCTTAATGTTTTTTCACATTTTGTATTATTTTTATATTGTTTGCAGTCACAGAAATTTCATACGTATTCATCCAAACGTAAATGCATATCCAATATGACAAAATTGTTTTACATCAAACTGATTACTTACCATATCATGATTCATAACTAATCGTTTTTGACGGTGCAACATAAATTTCAAAACGTCTGATTTTATAATTTTAAAATGATTTCAATTATTTATTCGAACATCATATTTCACAGATAGACCATCATTTTTTTAATTGCTTCAGTTATATGTATTTAAAAATCCCAAAGTTTTTTTGTTTCTGTGCGAATATTGCATTTTTCAATTTACAAACGTGATTTGTTTGGTAAATGTATGTTCAAATAATTTTTTTTTCATATACCAGCTTATATTTAAGTATTATTTTAGGTACGATGAAAATAAATAGAAATAACTCTCACTTCTAAAAAAAACAAATTACAAATAAATCGATTACACACAATTTTTCAAATACAAACAATTTTAATTACAAACAATTTTTCAAATAAATCTCTACCTAAAAAATGTATTTATTACCCATATACTAATGAAGATGTGTAGGATATATATAACACTAGAAATTTTATCAATGATTATTTTGGAACACTATTTAATCAAAATATGTATAAAAGTGTATTATTTAACAGATATTCATTATTTATTTAATATAATTATATGA
The DNA here is from genome assembly GCF_059751285.1 of Brachycentrus maculatus. Lineage (NCBI taxonomy): Eukaryota > Metazoa > Arthropoda > Insecta > Trichoptera > Brachycentridae > Brachycentrus > Brachycentrus maculatus. The sequence goes on along the minus strand of NW_028280835.1, from coordinate 5,327,100 downwards.
TTCGTGCATTCATGATATGCATAGCAATCCTTTGAAGCCTATATAAAGATCACACCCGACGCAATCAGTCGATGCACGAGAATAATCGGAGCGAATATGAAATGCATATTAACTGAATTAACTGAAACATAACACCCCATCCCCTTCGTCCCGGTTTACGGCCAGGGAGCATGGTCACCCTTCGGGTGTCGAGCTGATCGTAGGAAACACTGCCCTAAATCATGTGTAACCGCCAACACGTGGTCTAGCGAAATCGAAAAATGGACAATTTTGTTTCTAAGGCCTTGACAAGTCACCAAGTGAATAGAGCCTTAAACCGCTACCAACTATTCCATTTAATTGGGGATATTGTTACGTCCAAGCGATAGACTGATTCATTTATACTGTGGCTTTTTCACCACATTGTTTACTAAATCTTTGCTGAAATCCTGGTTGTGAGAAAATTAAACGTTTGATGAAAATGACAACTTCAAAATTACATTACTAGGAAATATCAAACAAATTGGTTCTCAAATTTTTGAACGACAGTTTATAAAAAAAAAATTAACAACATTTTGTACGTATCCAAATACTTGTTCACAAATCTTATCTAATCTTAAATCCATTTAGGATTTACTTTACCTTTTTGACGACTCAACATACAGGAAGTCTGGTTATTTTCAGGGCTTACGAACTGTCATACTGATCATTTTACAACATTAACCATTCTACCCATGATTGACAACCACACTACTTGAATTTTAGAAATCATGCACATATAATATGATCAATATCATGACGTTCCATGCTTGAGTTCACAACAGCCATCTAAGATTTGTATGGTGATAAGTCTATATTTGGCCAGATGATGGAATGATTATTCTAAAACATGTAGTCATGAAATAGTATTTTTAAGTGGAATTACACAAAGTGAACAATGAATGATAAGGAAAATGATACATTTTCATACCATAATGTTAGCAATGCTCTTAATAAACACAATATATAAGAGCTCAGATAACGAAATAATTTTTTTTGAAGTAATAAATCAATTCATTTTCAAAAATAATAAATCAATTCATCAATTTTTCAATAGATTTATATTATCCACTGACACTTCGTGATGGAATTGCATTTTTAATATATTATTAGATTAAAACCAATATTTTTAGCTTTTCCACTTTATTTGTATTTGACCAGCGACCGGGTTTCGTCGTTACCGACATCATCAGACTGATGATGTCGGTAACGACGAAACCTGGTCGCTGGTCAAATAAAAATAAAGTTGAAAAGCTAAAAATATTGGTTTTAATCTAATAATATATTAATTCATCAATTCATTAACATATAAATGAATTTTACATATTTATTTTTATATTTATATATTCGTCCGCCTCCGTAGTGTAATGATCAGCACGCTCGGCTACCGTTCTGGAGGTCCCGGGTTCGATTCCCAAGGGGGGTAATAAATATAAATATTTTTTTCACTGTAATATTTATTCAATATTACCATTGACTGGTACCTGAAGCGGAGGGCTGATCACCTTTCCTTCATGTGTAAAAAGGATTACGATAACACTGTGTTTATAAGACACACTGCCCTATGCACCATTGGGGTGCGGATTAGGGTTTTATTATTATTATATATTTATTAAATCAATAATTTTTTTGTGAACTGTTGACAATTCTTTATTAAAACAAAAATAAAACATGCATTTCTTCATTGTATTTTTTGTGGCTATAAAAGACTTTTATCAACGAGTCCCCTAATTACATTTTAAAAATAAGTTCTTAGAGAATGAATTATTTTGTTTACGTGACAGAAAGCTATCTTTCTTTTACGTGAGTGTTTTAAAGCTCTCATCCAACTTTCAGCTACTGTATAATAAATGGTGACACTTAAAGAAACGTACGAAAGTGCTAGTAAAACTTATATTTTAGTGCTTAAAAGCCATAAATAAAAGAACAATTTTCTTGTAAAAATCTTCAACTGGTGCATGAAGTTTTCATTTTATTAGTGTAGTACATATAATTTTAATAAAAATTAAACATTTGAATAATCCACTGAATTGAGTTTTATTTTTATTTACGACTAGTTTCGAAAACGACAATTGTTTTCATCTTCTGGTACAAATTAAAACTAACGAATAAAAATATATTTAGGTGTATATATAGGTTAATAAATATAGGTAGGGGGGTAAAGGATCAACATTTTTTGTAAAAGGAAACATTGATAATAATGGTGACGTATTTTGAAACAGTATATTATTAATTATTGTTTTATCTGAATTTAAATTTTTATGTATTTCTAAATTTTCTAAATTATTCATGACTTGACCTTTATTTGTAACCGAGTGTAATAATTTAAGTGGATGAGAGTCAAATGACTGGTTAGTTTCCATGATTAGTTTTTTTCCAATTCAGTGGATTATTCAAGTGTTTAATTTTTATTAATATAATTATGTCATTCCACAAAGTTAATGCCAAATCAATAACTAATACTACACATAAAATAATCAAGCTTTTATTAATTAATTCGGCAGTCACTTTGCACTAATGTCTGTCCATTTTAAATTGAAAATCTCTTATGACATGTATTTTTTATACATTTTGCGTTATATACGGTCTTTGTTATATGCAAAATCAAATGCAAAAAAAAAAACAATTTATTTAAAGAAAAGTGGTAATTTTATTTACTGATTTTTTATGAATCATAATAATTAATTTAAATTAAAAATTTACGTTTTTCAATGAAATATAATAAACCAACAACGAATCAGTTTTTTACACTTTTATTTTATTTGACCAGTAACCGGGTTCGCCGTTTGGTGATGACACAGTCTGATAATGTTGGTTACGATGAAACCCGGTCACTGGTCAAATAAAATAAAATTGTATAAAGCTGTATTGTTTTATGATTTTTTGACATCTCATCAAAGCTAAAGAAGAATATGGAATTCTGGGCATTTACGGGGCTGACAACTGTCATAGGCTGGTTTAAGTGACTTATCAAAGACGTAGAAGAATATGGAAGTCGGGGCACTTCCAAGAATTTGAATAGTGTGGTTTTCAATAATGGGTAGAATTGGTGAATGTTACACGTGTGTAAAGTGATCACTTGAACCAGCCTATGACCAGTCGTCAGACCCGTAAATGCCCAGACTTCCATATATTCTTCTTCATTTTTGATGAGATGTCAAAAAATGATATGAAAATAACTTCTGTAATAGGAGATAATCCAGATTTTGTGAACAAGTATTTGGACACTTTCAAAATGTTGTAAGCTGTATTATTGTTAATTTACTGTATAAAATGCAGTTGAATTTATTATGTCAAATGCAGTTCAATATCAACTTCATTTTGGCATGTAAAACGATTTTTTTTAGAAGAAAAAAAAAATGTCAAAAATGATCTTATAAAGGCATAATTCTAACTCACATAGGGGCTCTATCCGCTACCCGCACATTCGTTACCTTCACTCTCCATCGCACTGGAAAGTTTTGTTCTTACAAAGAACCCTTTGCGAGCTACTCAATTCATCCCCTCACTGACTGGCCCTGTTAGGGGTTACTCAGATATGTATTAAAGCCTTGTAATAATGCTTTGCGCTTGTTTGCAACGTTATTCACAGCGCCCTCCGTGTCACCGAACCTTTGAACTTAAAAAGTTTAAGAAGAAAATAAAGATTAATTATTATAATCATTATTTTATAAATAAATTAGCTTAAGAATTTACCCCAATGACATCAAATTTAACCGTCATCACCACCCAATGGTGCAAAGATTACTGCATCTTATGAATAATTTGATAGTAAATTTCATGAAACTAAAGTTATCCCTGCGCTTCCTGTGACAGTCTAGGGTGATATTTAAAAAAATGCATTTAAAAATCACTTTTATTTATTCGGACCTCAAGCACGGTAGTCAATTTATGTTATTAAAAGTCATATTATATTTTACTCACTTACTGAATCGAAATACGATGTCTCAGACGAATGTGCTGGAAAACGATGGATGATAGATGTTCGAATGGTGAAATAAGGAATGAATACAAAGATGAGATAAACATTATCGATAAAATTAAGAAAGGTGCGTTGACATGGTTTGTACATATGAAGGTGTGTTAAAATGGTTTGTACATTTGAACGGATGAGTACGTAAAGAAAAGTGAAATAGATCTATCAGGTGAATGAAGTTGGAAAATGAATCAGAGGAATAACGAGAAAAACTTGGCACAATCATGTTTGTCAAATACTTGCAAGCGATCAGGTAAGAAGTCGACATAATTGGCGGGCATGTATGATGAGACGTAGAAGAGGTGAAGAATGTCTGCAAAGACAGAGTAGTGTGGCATTCTATTCTCTCTGTCTATCCCTGCGGGGAAGCGGCGTGATGGTTATTTAGTTATAAATATTCTATAAAAGTTTTATTTCCTCTAATTAACTTTTCGGCCACAAGAGCCATCAGTCGCCTTTCAAAAAAAATCCAACCCCTTAAATCAATTTTAAAACTATTATATTTTTCTTTATTTCATATCATTTTCATCGTAAAATAATTTAAACAAAAATCTCTTACTTCACCATATGGGAATCAATAACAGATGAATTTAATCCCCTAAAACTTCTCCATCAACACATTCTGCATATCAAAATTTGTTTCCCAAATCCATTTGCATAAATATTGGAGAAAAAGGTTCTAAATATTTCAGGTGTGTGAAATACAAAATCAGGAAGTTTTTCATAATACTGAAAAATGTCCGTTTTCAGCTCTGAGCGTTCCAATAAATATTTATAAGCGAAATATCCACGTTGTAAATTTAAATTTACATATATATTAATGGTACACGTCCCTCGAAACAGCCGGGAAGAAATGTCTCAATTTTTATTCATTGAAAAGGCGTTACACATACATGGAAAAACACATGTAATATGTACGACATGTACATTTTCATACATGAGTTGAAAACCGTCTCTTATACTACCTGCTTATTCATATAAATATATTTATTTATTTAAAATGTAGTGTTATTTCCCCTTTTATGTAAAAAATAGAACATTTATATAATTACCGTATTTATTTGTTTCATCAATTTTTCTTCTACTACTTTTAACCCTTATCTGCACCCAGTGGTGCATAGGACATTGCATTGTAATGACGCAGTATTATCTTGATCGATACTTACATGTAGGCAGGGTAATCACTCCTGCGTTTCCGTTACCAGTCCAGGTTTATTATTATTATATAAATTTTACATTTTAAAATCACAAATATTTATTTTCACCCCCCCCCCTCCTGGGAATCGAACCTGAGACCTCCGGCACGGTAGCTAAACACGCTTACGATTACACTACGGAGGTGGACATTTTGCCATTGTCACATACATTACAAATTATAATAATGTACCATTTATTATGTGAAAGTTATGACATCGCCGAATGACGCAGTCCGTTACAGATCTTCCTACTTCTATAATCCATTTATGAATGGCTCGTTTATATTAAGTTCCTATTTTAAATAATTTTATGGGTAATAAAATCTAATTGAATAACTTTGTTGCATAACAATCAAAGTTTTTTTGACCAAAAAAGGTACGGTGGTTACTTAATTAAAAATTTAATTGAGATCACTTTAAAAAAAATATAAAATATTTACATAAAAAAATATAAAAAGTAAAATTTAAAACATTATCTTGCCATTGTGTATAGTCTATTTTCTTTGTCATAATAAAAAACTTTGTTCAATATTTTTCTCTGCTGAAAATAAAATCTTCTTGAAAATGTATTATTTTCAAGAACATATCGTAAGTGTAATTGAATTTTTGTTATATGGAAACTGATTTAAATCGCATCGAAGGAAATATAATGGAAAAATTACAAAAAAAGGATAGAATAAAAGAGAAGAAGTTTTTTTTGCGTTATAATATGTCTCTAGTGGTTTTGTCAAAATGAAGGTAATATTTCTACGTCTTATTAGTACTACAAATAATAATATATTTTGGCAATACCATGAAGGCCCTGTATTCGTTAAGTAAAAACTTAATTCTCTCTTGATCCAGGTAACATTTTACGTAGCTTTATGCATTGAATAAATAAGTTTTTCTCCGAAATATTTATATGCTCTTGAAAATAAAAGAGTTTTTGAAAGGTAAGGAGTTAAAAACATTATAAAAATATTTTTAAATAAAACGAAAAAATATCTAATACACATTTTTTTTTTAAATCGGGTGCGAAGACGTGTGACTTCTCCGGAGGTCGGCCGGTGATTGAATTCTGTGTTTACGAGTAAGACCTCAATGGAATGAGACGTTATATTGTTTTTTTAATGTCTTTTTCGAACATATAAAATGACAAAACATTTCACAAACACTACTTTTCAAAAAAATCACAAAAATAGTTATCGTAAATAAAAGTACCCAGAAAAATAAATGAAATTATTTATATGACAACATTTTGGATGTATCCAAATCATTGTTAATAAACCTGAGTCACTTCACTTAGGAGATATTGTTACATTCAAATTTTTTCAAAGGGTCTCTGCTTAAAGTATTTTTTCTCAAATCAACCATAGACACTAACACAAACTTAAACATTAAGTGACGTGAGATTTATGATATACTTATGAGCTAATATAAGTAGTGTTATCAATTATAAGTGTATAAATGATCATTTAATCAGCCCATGACAGATTATAAGCCCTGTAAATACCCAGACTTATTATTCTGTGTTTAGATGTAAAAAATATAAAAATGTTTTATTTTTTTATATTTCACTTTCGTTTAAAAGATGTCGACGTCGGGTCATATATTTTATATTAGCACGAAGAAGTCTAAGAATTTGGGTTGGATTAATATTAATATTTTTGCTTAAACAGGCATTCTTTTCATTTTCGTCTACCCCATCGAATTTTTATTGAAGCAATTTTACCGTGAACAAAAAATAATACTGTTTTTTATTAAATTCTAAAGCTGCTTAAAATTGAGCAAAATTGGTATTTCTTTCTTCAATATAGCATAAAGTGAAGATGGAATGTGTATATTTCCATTTCTAAGTTAAAATGTCATCAAATTTTAAACAAAATTGGTAGTTCGATACGAAATGCTATTTCATTTTTGCTCAAATAATTATTATGTTTATGAGTTAAAATTAAAACAATAAAGTTTTTTGAAACCAAAAGAGAACGCATAATATAAAAATGTTGTGGTGAAATAAATTATATTATCATATTAAAAATATTTTTTATATTTAAAGCATTTACTTTATAAATGTTTTTTTTTTAATTACAATAATGTATAAAACTATTCACCGAGATTTTAATTAACCGGTTTCGAGAAGTACACGTCTCTTTGTCAGCACAATCACTACACTAGTATACAAACAATACTACACGTCACTACCATAGCACTATTCACATATTAATAACTACACGAAATATTAATTACATGCTTTTTTGGTCAACCCAAGGACCAATATCCACTAAGGATTGAGAATATGCACTAAAGGCCGAGTTATGACATGTAATAAGGAAGTCAAAAATAGGTCACGATCACAGTCCACTATTAGTAAAAAGTAAAAACGAAATTATAAGTTTAGGAGCTGCTTAAAACATTTTAATGCTCTAATATGTGGGCTAGAACGATCTTTAAAAATCTTTATATATTATATTAATATACTTTACCATATTAATATATACTATATTAATATATAATATGTTTATATACATATATGATATTTAGCTATGTTACTAAATATTGTTGTGAAACGATTAATCTTGTAACCATTATCAGCACCCAGTGGTGCATGGGACATTGCATCATAAGTGTTATCTTAATTGTTACTTACACGAAAGCTTCAGGTGCAAGTCCAGGGTAATTAATTTTTTTGTGGTGAAAATTCACATTTATTTTAACCCTCCCTGGGAATCGAACCCTAACTATACACGCTAACCATTAGACTACGGAGACGGACACGATAAATACGAAATTTAAATTTGAATGATTTGATACTTGTATCTCTGAATTTCTGCATTGAAAACGAGTGAATTGAATCTTCTCGTAATATTTCCCTTCGAAAGAGTTGAAAAATATTTTTCATTTCCTGTGAACCCAGAGAGATAGATATATTCAATGTTGGCCTCCCAGTATGTACTGGCGTACTAAGCACAAAGGGGGTATCTGATATTCTCTAATGTAAGAGAGAATAGAGATGTGACTTATGCTTAAAGATTCATTTTATGTTTTATTTGGTAAATATACCTACTTTTTTGAATGTTTTTTGCAGATACTTTGTGGTCCATTTTATAAACGTTATAAAATAAAACAACTTTGTTTTAACCACTTTTTATTGGTATACTTTTTCTACTATACCGGTTTCTACAAGAACTTTGTCATCATCAGGGTTAATGTACTAATTCTATAATATTTAAATACTCATAGTTTGATTATAGTTAACAACCATTCCCTTACGATGCCAAAAATACTCCGTACACCATATGAAAATGTGATTTAAAAAACAGGAAAAAACTGCTAAATGTTGCTTTTATTGAGCGTTTCGCAGCGAATACTTCGGAGAGGCACAGCGCAACTAGTATAAAGAAATGTATGTAGTTATGTGTATATTTTAATATTTTTATTGCGTCTTTATTGAACAAATAAAACAATAATAACAATGTATTATTTTTAACACCGTTATCCTGGAATGTAGATACGTCTCTTACGTTAAGTACGGCTGTATGAATCCGGAATATATTTCAAGTAATATGTAGTTACGTCTCCTTTGTATGTACGTTGCTAAAATTGGTATAATAAACATTATTTATGTGCTGAAAATATACTAGCAGACCGTTCGGTTATCAGGTATTCATAAAATTTCATTAGGGGTTTTAAATTACAAGGAGTATGGGGGTTGGAAAAACATTCCAAAAGGGTTGAAGTAAGAATTCCACCGGTCTATAAAATTATACGATCATAAAATTTTAAGACAATTTTTATATTATTATTTAATGAAAATCTGTTTTCCAAAATTTCATCATTTTATAATTTAATCAATAATTCCATCATTTAATTTTATCTTTTTATCGTTTAATTTTTTTGATATAATATTTTTTCAATTAAAAAAATTGATCCTGTATTAATTAAAACATGTTACAATTTCACGTCTGTATTTTATTCATGAAGCGATTTTTCTTGGCCATATTATTCTTCAATTAACAATATATTTACCTTATACATACGTTTCATGAAAACTAAAACATTTTATTTAAAATATTTTGAGTACGTCTAAAGCTTCATTCGATGTTGTATCGTAAAAGAAGTTATTATTTTATTAATTGATTCGGCAGTCATTTTGTGATCATTTTATATATTTTAATTGGTAAATACCACTATTTTTTTAATGTTACATGTCACAGTAGATTTTAAGAAATAGTGGTATTTACAAAGTTAAACTAAAATTTAAAATGGATAGATATTATCACTTAGTGACTACCAAAAACATAAATGCATTTTTGTGTTCTTAACAAATCAGAAAGTTAAAAGTAAAATGTAACTTAGTTTTAAAATCACTGTAAACATTTTATAATAACTTAATTAAAATGTCTACCGGTTTCGAAGCTAACTCAGTCTTGATAAAGAAGCGGTTAGCTTCGAAACCGGTAGACATTATAATTTAGTTACAGTCAAATATTTATGCTGATTTTACAACAAAGTTGCATTTCAATTATGAAATGGAAAATCAGAAAAGTTAGTGCATCAAATATAAATTATAATTAAAAAGTTGTTTTAAAAAACATATTATGTAAGTTGTGCAATGAAAAATCACAAAGTTAGAGCTTAAAATATTGATTACATCTTATCCTCATTTATGGTAAGTTTTCCTTGAGTATAAGTACTGAAGATTATTTGTTTCAGTACTTGTTGTAAATAATTACTTAACTTTCTTACTTAACACCCTTAGCGCAAACTTTGCCTTAGCTACCCTTAAACTACGTTCTATGTAAATACATATTACTCGTAACATTAATCCAACACCATATCTACTTATATTGGAGCCATTCTCTTACAGTCCGTTAATTTTAAAATGCAGAAATAGTTAATACTGCATTCGTGTTATTATACATATATTCATTTAACATTCTAAGAATGTTGTACCTACATATAAGACTAGAAAAAAACTTAGAAATTATAACAGCAAAAGAAAACAGAAAATAAAGTGATTTAGTAGAATTAACAAATATAGTATTTTAAATGTAAGTTTAACATTAATACTTAATTCAATACATAATTTTATTCTCCTATAACTCCTGGTAATTTCATAAGTAATGTATAATCTTTTTGGATTCTATAATTGTTTTTTTTTGTGTTACTTCTTTTAAATTTCTTGATTTTTTAAACGCCATTTTGGCTCTGCTGTCAGATGACAGTGTGGATTATTATTTTTTAAATATATCGAAATGTACCTATACACTAAGGCTTTTTCATCAATAACCTTATCAACCATATGCAATTGTATATTTTGTTTGTATACTGACTTAAATAAATACCCGAAAAGTATATTAGCCATTTATTTAATTTCATTCATCGCATCTAATTTGTAAAACTTTTAATTTGAAGTGAAAACCCTGTATGTTAAAATATGATGTTTATGATATAGGCATAAAATTCTTATTTTGCGACTGACGGGAATCCAAGTCAGGCGTTTAGTCAACTGCACTAAGAAGCCCTTCCAATATCTTAATAATACTTTGAACTTTCAAGTACCCGATATGTATATATAGTATATAGGTACTGCTTGTATCGTAACAATACCTCGTATCTCAAAACAATCTTATGTGTAAAAAGAGATGACGTTTTAAATTCTTTAACATAAAATATAATTTTTCTGAATTTCTTCCTTATATGAAAAATGCTGCTTTTCTGACAACATTTAAGAAACTTCTTAAACAATGATTTATGTCATTGGAACCTTAACTATCCTTCATTTCCCTTTCTAACCCATATAACTCCTTATGTAATCCTGCCTCTCGTATCTTCCTCATTATATATTTTAATTTTAGTTATCTTATTGTGTTTAATAACAACGAATATCAAAAATCAGTCCACTTATTAAATATTTCTAAAAGGTACAAACTTCTACAACTCATGCCATTTTGCTTTTGGTTATGAAGATATTTCTTAATATGATTGTCGCAACTGTAAAAGAAATCAAAGGATAAAAAATAATGTCGAAAATACCAGCGTATAAATTTGGAACTGCAAAATTGTATCTAACCATGAAGCAGAACCGTTTGAATGTTTTAATGAACACCGTTGAAAACGTTTTTCGTTGTTATTTGAACAAGCTAAAATTTGAGTTTTGCACTGATATTTCTTGGTGAAACTGCATTAAATAACAATCGTTTAGTATTTTTCCACATAAATTTTACTTGCCCAGTGACCAGGTTTCTTCGTTACAAAAATCATCAGACTGGTGATGTTGGTAACGACGGAATCCTGCCACTGGTCAAATAAAATGAAGTAAAAATATATGATATTTTCCGCAAAGTTAACAATGCTTTTAACATACAAAATAAATAAAATGTTCTTTTACTATATGCTTGATAAATTGACCAAATTTTTTAAAAAAACAATGAAACTTGTTTTTTTTTTAAAGAATTCAAATTATTATAATTAGAATTCACTAATTTTCGGTTGGAAAATAGTCTATTTATTGAATTGGCGTTTAATTTGTAATACTCTATTTTTGTTTATGTATTAATTTTTAAATCAAATACAGATTTTTCGAGTCTACTAAGTTGTATTTCATTAACAAAAACACATGAAAAATTAATAATGTGACAACTGTTTCGCCTAGTTATGGCATTTTTAAACGTATGTTCGTTCATTTGAAACAAACATTCATTTGAAAATGCCATAACTAGGCGAAACAATTGTCACAATATTAATTTTTTATGTGTTTTTGTTAATAAAATACAACTAAGTAGACTCAAAAAATCTGTAATTAAAATGTAACTTTGTTTTAAAATCACCATTAATATTTTATTATCATTTAATTATAGTGATTTTAAAACAAAGTTACATTTTAATTATAAAATGGAGAATCACAAAGTTAGTGCTTCAAATATAAATTAAATAAAAAAATCTATGTTTGATTTAAAAATTAATACATAAATGGGAAATAGTCGTTTGTGCTTTCATCGTATGTCTTTATGCTTCTTATAACTTTTCCCTAAATCATATCGACCAAAAGGTGTACTTATTACACATTCCAAATTTAGTCATTTTTGTTTGTTTTGTTTTGTGAGATATGGGGCATTGTTTTGACACGAAGATTTACACATCCTCTTGGTCCAGTTCGGTATCCTCCGAGGCAGAAAGTTTGGTAGAGCTTGCCGCTCCTCCTAAAATCACTCGGAATTTTCAACTGCTATTGACTCAATAAACCGCAGGATTACTTGAGAGGAGAGACTCCCTCGAGGGAGTAGAATAAGTTGGTTTTGAGGAGGATTTGAGTAGAACCCATTTAGCTATCGTCATAGTTTGGAGATGTAATTAAACAAACTAGCCGCAAATTTCCCAGCTACATAAGTTGGCAAGGATGAGTGGGATTCGTTCCTTCGAGCGATAAGCACACACTTAGCGTCTGAGTCACAATTATCATGGGTTGATTCATAAATTACTTCCGTCATTTTGTAACAATTGTATTAATTCGTTAGTGATACAGGGTTCTGAATGGATCGGTTCATGAAGTTATTTCAAGAATGGCCTTGTTTCGAAATTTAGATCTGAAATATGTAGGATACTAGGAAGATAAGAATTATAAGATAAAAAATAATAAAAACGAAAATGATTTTCTGGCGATTCTCATATATGTAATTATAATCCAGGATTCGAACCTCACATACTCATAAAAGAGTCTCTGCTCAGTAAAAAGCTTCTTTTTATCTCTTTTATAGATGTCTCTATCGTAATTCGAGTGACTCAAAAACAATGTTTCGAAATCGGATCATATATATATACAACTTCCAAGAATTTGAGTAGTGTGGTTGTCAATAATGGGTAGAATTGGTGAATGTTACACGTGTGGAAAGTGATCACTTAAACCAGCCTATGACGGTCGTAAGCCCCATAAATGCCCAATCTATGTTGAGATGATAAAAAATATTGAGAAGATGTGGACAGAGACGTGCTTTCCGTATTGGCATAAAAACAGTGCCTACCCTAAATTTTGCATTACCAAGCATTCCATATAGGCATCATATGAGTAGTTCCTACCATGCTTTAGTTTTTTTTTTAAAGTGAGTATTTTTTCACACTATTTTTTTCTCATTCACTGATAAAACAAACATATAAAATAATGGTTTTTAATAAATAAATCTTTGTTGAGTTGGCAAAATAATGATGAAAGTAGACTGAATGCAGTCAAAATGCGTTCTCTCAGATGAATGTGCTTCAAAACGATGTACGATATATGTAAAACGGTGATATAAAAAGAGAATTAAAGGCTGAGATAAGCATTTTCGATAAAATTAAGAAAGATGTATTGAGATGGTTAGGGTATATGAATCGAATAATTGAAGAAAGTACAGCTAAACAAATTTATGAGGTGAATTTAGTGAAATATAGAAGCAGTGGATGACCGAGCAAGACTAAGCATCATCAAGTTTATATTAAAATATTTGAAAGTGGTCAGATCCGGAATTGGAAAAATCTGTGGGCATGTATGAGGAGATGTGTAAATGTGGATGAGACGAACAATGTTTGAAAAGACAGAGTGATGTGGCGTTCTATTATTTTTGCCTACCCCTGCGGGGAAGCGGCGTGTTGGTGAGTTAATTTATTAAAATTTATTAAAATATTTCATGATATCTTTTCTTATTATTGATTATTTTAATTCAAATTAAATAGCGTACCTCACCAAATCCTTTTATCACTTAATTGTCAGTATTTAGAAATGAATCATGGAATTTGCCTTCGAAGTATCTCGATCTTTCTCATAAATCAGGATTTTATTGACCGTGGCCGGGGTCTCTAAGTACTTAATACCGATTGATTCACCATAAATAGTGATCTTTTTTAGTAAAAATTTTCCTCATTTTCATGAAAAAATTCAATTGTGGTTTCAGGCGTCCACTAGTATGCAAAATAATTTGGTAAGGATCTTGCATACATGTAAAAGGGTCTCAATCACTAAAACAAGCCTATGACAGGTTGTAAACCCTGTAAATACCTCCCATATTCTTCTTTATCTGTGTTGAGATGTCAGAATGTAAAAGTAGAATAAGGTATGTAGCTGTTGTTTTATTTTATCAAATGCGGTTCAACAAAAATTATAAATTTAATATCATATATTTGATTCTGTATTGACTTTTTATCTTAAGGATATTTTTTCTTCTTCTTCTTCTTGGTGGAGACCTTGCGACCTCTTTAGAATATTTGTTTAACCTCCTGCGATGTCGTTTCCCAGCTGTCAATTCATATCTTTGATGGTCTGCCCGGAGTCTTCTACCTTGATGTTCTATTCTAATCACATGCGCATAGCATTGTCTTCTTCGTTGCCTTCCCCATGACATTTTCGATCTCGCATATTTCTCTTATCCAAGTGTTTCTCATTCTATCTCGTAAACTTTTGGCAGATATGCTCCTCAAAGTATTCATTTTTGGTCATTTTTTGCTAAATAAAAAATGGGAAAATAACAATTCCAAAGAGAGATGGTTAAATTCTTGCCAGATATTCTCCTTAGAGTCTTCATGTAAATGAAAATGACGAAAATAACCATTCCAAAGAGAGATGGTTAGACTATTGCCAGACATGCTTCTAAAAGTCTTCGTTTTAATTATAAAAAAAAACAAAAATAATCATTCCAAAGAGAGATGCTTAGACTCTTGCCAGATATGCTCCTTGAGTGATCATCTGAGTCTTCATCTAAATAAAAAGGCGAAAATATAATTCCAACAAGGGATGCTTTGTAATGTAACTATGTTCCATCTAATTTCCTGCAAATTCCAAGGGCTTCGAGATCAAAAAGTCTGACAAAATTCATAATGTACAGCTTCCGTGATGGTTTCGACGGAAATAATGTAAACAGAGGCAGTTACAATGGCTGGATTTAAGTAATATCAAACCATTTCAAAATAAATAAGGGTTGCTGGGGCGGAGGAAGGCGGCCCTAGAGGGCGCAATAAATCTGCCCTAATCCGACCCCGCCTCGAGTAAACGTTTGGAAGTGGCGTCAATTTAAAAGGACCATTTAAATAAATTCGTTCAATTCAGAATAATTAATTTCAAATCTAAAAGGAGTTCCGATTTAATTCTTGGGAATTCGTCCTTAAGTCAGCCGGACTCGGACGAAATTCTAATTTTATAAATGAGGGATCATTTTCGTTGTTTTTATGTCTTAGGATGCTTTAACATTATGTAGCAGAATGGTTTTCTTGCCAGGATATGTATCAAGATATATCACTTATAAATCAATGGAATCGAAGCGAGTTTGTGAAAATCTCTCGAGAATCAATTCCTAAATTTGTTTTACGAGGATATATTTTTTAAAGTTTTGTACTGAAATTTCTTGTTGGAACTGCATTTAATATAATAGAATAAAACAACCATTTTTTTCCACTTTTTTTTATTTGACCAGTGAATGGGTGACTAGTGATATCGATAACGATGAAATCCGATCACTGGTCGATTAAAATAGAAGTTTAAAGATATTATTTAAATAACTGTTTTGGTATTCACTTTGTGATTGGACATGAATTAATTCAAAATAAAACGTTTATTTTGTATTTCAAAAGCATTGTTATCTTTGTGGTATGGTAATATAACACTCTCCTTATCATTCATCGTTCACATTGTGTAATACCACTTTAAAATGGTATTCCACAAAGTAAACGATGAATAATAAGGAGAGTTTTTCAAAATAAAACACTTAAGCTTTATATATTTAAGATTTTTATTTAAGAACATTTTATCACAATGAAATAGGTTTTTTTCGTAATAAGTAACAAACAAAGCGATTATTTTAGATGCTTGTCTGCAGGTAGGATAGTAAGAATTGGGAAGGTAAATGTGAAAAAAAAACATCACAAACACACAGACCATTTGAAAATAAATCTTTCCTTAATTCATTTTGAATTAAGGTATGAAAAAATTACTCATTAAAAATGAGTAATTTTTTCACTGTAATATTTATTCAATATTACCCTGGACTGGTACTGGACTGGTAGCGGAGGGCTGATCACTTTTCCTGCATGTATAAACGATCAAGATAGCACTGCATTTATATGACGCAGTGCCCTATGCACCATTGAGGTGCGGATAAGGGTCTTATTATTAATTCATTTTTCACTGGAATCGAACCCGCGACGCCAGTTTCGCAGTCGAGCGTCTACCCAACCACGCCACGGCACCAGTAAATACCAAATCATCAACAGGTAATTAACTTGTGATTATTTTTACTTTTGAGATTTTTCCTCAAGGGGACACAATATAAGTATTTTTGTTTGCTAATTGATTTGGCATTGATTTTGTGGAATAACACGTTGAATATAAAAAAAATGAACACTTGTATTAGATCACTAATGAGTTTTTTTTCACACGACTAGTTTCGAAAACATCTGTAATTTTCAAAACTAGTCGTGTGAAATAAAACTCAATTAGTGGTGTGATACGTGTTTTTAATTCTTAATAATAAGTAATTTCAGATACCCTTACAAAATGAATAATCGTTATTCATTTGTGAGAGTACCATTATCGCACAATGGCCACAATAAGTACCTAAACACGGGAATAATAGATGTAAGTACGTAGGTGAATAAATGAAAGTGGTTACCGAGATTTCCCGGGAGCGCAAGTTTGTAATAGCGACATATTGTGTCGTTACGAGTAATGCCGTTTCACGCGGGGCTTACCTGAATATTGTGCCATTTTCTCTTTTTACCGGTCTAGCTCTAAACGCTCCAATTCACCCCGTTTGCAAACTTGCCCCGTCTACCCTATTTAGGTCGGGATTTACTGTATCACCTATGTTTGCATTTACACTCATTTCTACTAATAGTCCAGCCAAATACAGTAAAGATTTATTTTTATATCTCAACATAGATAACAGAGTGAATGGTGCACTAAAATCAGTTTTCAGGCAAAAGAAGGATGAAAGCAGACTGAATGCTCTCTCAGACGAATGTGTGGCAAAACAATGTTTGATAGATGTTCGAATGATGAATGAAGGAAAGAATGCAAGGCTGAGATAAGTACTATCGATAAAATTAAGAAAGGTGTTGAGATGGTTTAGACACGTGGAACCTATGAGTGAGGAAAGAACGGTTAAACAAATTTATGAGGTGAATGTAGTTGGAAAAAGAAGCAGAGGAAGACCGAGGAAAACCTGGCACAATCAGGTATGTCAAATACTTGAAAGCGGCCGGGTCAGGAGTCGTAATAATCGTCGGGTATGTATGAGAAGATGCATGAATGTAGAAGAGGCGAAGAATGTTTGCAAAGACAGAGTGGTGTGGCGTTCGATTCTCTCTGCCTACCCCTGCGGGGAAGCGGCGTGATGGTTAGTTAGTTAGTTAGTTACATAGATAAAAAGAATATAGAAGTCTGGGTATTTACTGGGCATCATAGGCTGGTTAAAGCGATCACTTTACACACGTGTAACATTTACCAATTCTACTCATGATTGACAACCACACTACTAAATTTCTTGATAATTCTATATATTTGGTTCAATTACGAAACATACTATTCAAATCACTAAAATTTCACTTAAGACATCTATTGGTGAGATAAAAAGCATTGAAAATGCCCAGACTTCCTTATTTTTCTTTATCAACGTTAAGATGCGAAAAATATATGAATAATAACTTTACATATCCAAAATTAAACACGGTTATTGGATTGAATTCTACTTTATTTACATATTATAAATGATATGTGACGCGTTCCGTCTTATTAGGATATTATCAAATACTCAAACACTCTAATAAACTTAATGTGGAATTCTGCCAACTGTCTGCAGCTACAATAATTAACTTTACGTTTGTAAATTTATGCGTGAATCAATTTAATTTCAATTTAAATAAGCTTATTCAAGGTTTTATTTTTCTAAAATATAAACTGAATTATTATAAAGAGCGTGGCGCAAAACGCGTGTTCTCGTATTACTTTGATAGGTTTATTTATACAACAGTACAAATAAATATCAATACAATGGAATTCCATCAAGAAATGTCAATAAAACATTAATCTGATCATTGTGTGCTCGGCTGACTGATGTCGTACCAGTCGACTGTTTACTTTGGGATACGCATCCTAACTTTCTTTATTTATTTTAAACTTTTCTCAATTCAGTTATTTTCAATTTCAGATATCTTATTCAAAGAGTCCATTAACAGCTCAAAAAACAGAATACCTACAAAATTACATTAACAATTCTTGAAGCGTAAACTGAAATAATTAAAAATTTAAAACTGCTCTTTTCTTCTCCCTATCCTTCAATATCCCAAGGTACAATTCAAGGGTTAAATTTTATGCACGATATTGGTATTGAGTGCATTTAAGTATTGGTATTGAGTGCATATTGGTATTGAGTGCATTTAAGCATGTGTCATTTAAATTTTAAATATAAAAATAAAAGATTTGACTTTATTTATTTATAAAAATGTAAACACGACTAGTTTCGAGAACAACTGATGTTCTTATCAACAGTTGAAAATACAGTTTACATTAACAAAATAAAAAAATGCTCTTATTTAAGTGTTTTATATTAAATTTTTACATACTCATGTTTTTCCACAAAGTCAATCCCAAATCAGTAAATAATATAAAGTTTTTAATAAATAGTGGTACTTACATTGTAAAAATAGTATTACAAATTTTTTACCCCTTGAAACATGTTTCAATTACCCAAAACGTTGTGAAAAAGTAATTAAAATGTAACTTTGTTTTCAAATCATTATAAATATAGTGATTTTAAAACAAAGTTAAGTTTTTTATCATAAAATGGAAAATAAAATGGAAAGTTAATTCTTCAAATATAAATTATATGTTGTGAAAAAGGTTTCATTGAGTACGTCATTTAGTACTACCAGTATTTACGTGTAAATGTTCAATGCTCAGCCGCTGTAGTCATCAACCTCGTAATTCGCTGCATTATGTACTTATTTATTAATTGTAATATCCAGAAGAGCTTTCAAAGAAACTATAGACTGAGCTTTCTGCAGGTCCACTCGACCTCTCTCGCTAATGGTTAGTCTATGTAGTACCTGCGCGGTGTAAGCGTAAAGGATGGAGCTGGAAGGCGGTATGTAGTTCCGACTAATCCGATTAGGATTCGCTTTTCGCGGCAGCTTACACTTGTAAGTACATATAGACATTTATTTCAATCACGCGAGAATCATACAAACTTTCGTTCAAGCTTTTGTATTGAGTTTCGCGTAGTGTTTTTTATTGTCGTTGCTAGAACACTCGAAGTTACATACCCATATTTGTAAAAGTTTTTGACGAGTTTAACCGATGGAAATGATCGAAACACCTTTATATTTCTTTTTTGATTCCCACAAAACGTTATATATTTAATTATTATGTTGTAGATACTCAAAAATGAGCTTTGATTTTCTTATTTTCTTTATTTTAATCATATTACTCTCAAAATGTCGGTTATTTTAAAAACATCAAAATCAGCTATCATGGTCGGAACACATTAATCATATTAAAAGAAAAATTGTCCCAATAACAGGAGTATTATATCGATTGCAGGGTACTCTCTTTTTATCGATGCTCCGATCAATATATTTTATCATTATACATTCCCACCTGTCATACCTTTGCTGTATCTGGGGTTTCACAGCAAGGAATAGAATTTCCGATATACAAGTTATACAAAATAGAGCTATATTTCGTCAACCGTACATCACTCATGGAAAAGACATTTATTTGAGCACTAACATAAAACCTTTTGATATTCTTATAATATTTAAAACGACTCACAGCAACACCATACCGATTTTTAACAAAGAAATTCATAATCACAATACACAAGGTCATGACAAAATACATGAGGAGTGTACACTACAAAATTTCGAGTAAGGTCCTTAAAATATATTGCCTATACCCAAATTAACCAGCTGCTTGACCTATAAAATGGAACCCAATCGGGGATCCAAAATAAATTATCTGAAAAAATTCTTTATGGAAATATATATATGAAGTTATTAGTCATATTTTGTTATTTTGTTTTTACCTTATGTTTTTTATATTTTCTCATTTGTTATATTTTCTTATAAATCTTTGCCGTGTATGTTTTTTTTGATCCTCAATATTCAATATTTAAATTTGATAATTTTTGATACAGCACTTATTGTGAAAAGGCGTTTTTCAGTAAATCATGTCCCAATATTTTTTTAATTCTTCAAATGTATGACGTTACGTAGATAGAAGTATGATAACGTTTATATAATACCGAAATAATAGACACCATATTTCGTGTGGGTCCAAATATTCATTTAAAATTGCTGAATTTCTTTTATTTGAGAATTCTTTTGATAATTCTATAATAATAAAAATACTGTGTTAACTGAAGAAGAATATGGAAGTCTGGGCATTTACGGGGCTAACGACCGTAAT
The DNA here is from genome assembly GCF_059751285.1 of Brachycentrus maculatus. Taxonomy (NCBI): domain Eukaryota; kingdom Metazoa; phylum Arthropoda; class Insecta; order Trichoptera; family Brachycentridae; genus Brachycentrus; species Brachycentrus maculatus. Next base: position 5,306,504 of record NW_028280835.1, on the reverse strand, counting down.
AGGCTTATTTAAGTGATCACTTTACACACGTTTGACATTCACCAACTCTACGCGTGATTGACAACCACATTACTCAAATTCTTGGAAGCTCTTTATATAGGTATGAACCAATTTCGAAACATTGTTCTTGAATCACTAGAACTTCACTAGACACATCTATTGGTGAGATGGAAAGAAACTTTTAATTGAGCAAAAACTCTTTTATTGGTATTATGTTGTTAGTATTATATTCCATACTCTTCTTCATCTTTGATGAGATGTCAAAAAAATAATATGAAAAATAACTACTATAATTGGAGATGATCCTGATTTGTGAACAAGTATTTTGATACACCCAAAATACTTTAAACTGTGTAAACTGTTTTGATTTTGCATTCTATATGGCCGACAAAGTATTTATGAAAGTAAAATAACCCTTAATACACTTAACACACTGAGAATACACAAAACAATTATTATACTTGAATCAGATTAAAAATTTTCAACATACAACTTAAATTTCTACCCCGAGAACACATTCATTAAATTAAGACTTGGTCGGATGGAATTTATTAGCCTTATCCAACACATGCTTTCCTGGTACCTCTGTGCCCCTTGGACCCAGCCAGTGTAAGGTCAGACCAGATGACCTTTCCAGACTGAGCTTATTTAGTGGTCATTAATGCTGACACCGGCCGACTCCATTGCCTTCTAAACTATGTAGGGTTAAATACTTACTATTTATGCCCCAGCCTCTTGTTATGATCGCCTGGTAGAATATCTAATTTCCAGAAGTGTTTCAAAAATATTAAATAATTTACATTTCACAAAGCATTTCTTATTGGAAAATATTGTAGTAGGTTGAGCTAATTTATTTGTGATTCGCAAACAATGAAAAACACATAACATGAAATGAAATACATTGTAATATAATACGTATAAATGTTTTTCATCAATTAGAAGATAACACAAACAATTTTAATCACAGATGTAATACATACATAACGAAAGAATAAAATTTGATCGTAAAAAAATAGTAATAACAACAAAAAATTATGTAAAAAGATTTGAGGTAAAAATATAAAGCGAATTTAAGCTAAGATACAAGATTTAGGTTGAAAATTTAAGCCTCTATTTCATACTTTAAAGAAAGAATAGTAAAACAAATTTATGAGGCGAATGTGGTTTATAATATAAGTAGAGGAAGACCGAAGAAAACTTGACATGATAAAGTATTTGAAAAACTCACCTGAAATGGTCAAATACTTACCTGAAATGGTCAGGTCAGGGGTCGAAATAATCGGCAGGTATGTATGAATGAATGCATGTAGAAGAGGCAAAGATTGTTTACAAACTTATATTGACAACATTTTGACTGTGTCCAAATACTTGTTCACAAAATCTGGATTATCTCCAATTACAGGAGTTATTTTCATATTATTTTTTGCACGTGTGTAAAGTGATCACTTAAACCAGCCTTAATCCCCATGAAATCTATCTAAGCACTTTTGCATAGCGGCCAAAATATTTTGAAATTTGTTTAGTAGATAGTGTTTTAGTATGAATCAGTCTGGAAAAAGAAGCGGCGAACTTCGAAACCGGTAGACATTATAATTATGTTCTAATAAAATATTTATAGTGATTTTAAAACAAAGTTTTATTTTAATTAAAATTAAGTTGTTTTTTTTTATTCAATTACCTGAAGTGAAAATTCGTTGTGTATTTCCGTATTTAATTTGTTTCCGTCGACAGTTGGAGGGATCTGCGGGTGCTCTGAAGCCAGCAAACTAATTATCGCTTGCTTAAATTTCAATTAAATATCTGAGGAACTTTCCATCCCCAGCCCTCTAGCGGGGTTTGTTGTTGTTTTCGTTTGTAGTTAGATTGAAAGGGGTTGGTGCCTATTCTATTTTTTGTTTAGGGTTGTTCATCTGTATATCTAAGCGATTCCCGTAAAACAACCACCTACGCTTCTTTAGGAGGCCCTCAAAATCCAAAGTATGAGAATTTCTTATAGCACGAGGATGAAAGTTATTAATTTATAAACTTCATGATTAATTCAAGACTACAATTAAAACTTTCAATTGATTGTTTTTAATCAGAAGTTCAAACTAAAAAAAACTAATTTTAAACGTTGTATTATAGATGTTCGAGTGGTGATATAAGAAAATAATGCTAGACTAAAATAAGCATTACCAATTTCATTTTGAATATTAAAAGCATTGTTGCCTTTGTGGTATGGTAATATAACACTCTCCTTATCATTCATCGTTCACTTTGTGAAATGGTATTACATAAAGTGAACGATGAATGATAAGGATAATGTTTGATTATCGATTAAATTAAGAAAGGTGTATTGAGATGGTTTAGGCATGTAAATCGAATGAGTGAAGAAAGAATAGTAAAACAAGTTTATGTGGTGAATGTGGTTGGTTAGAAGCAAAGGAAGATCGGGGAATACTTAACTTTATCAAGAATTTAAAATACTTGAATGTCATCAGTTCAGGAGTAAAAAAAATCGAGTTAAGACCTGTCATGGTTGGTTGAGTGATCACTTAACGTACTTGTAACATTCACTATTCTACTCATGATTGACAAGCGCACTACTCAAATTTTGATAGTCATATAAACGAGATCTATCTTATGACTTTCCTTGATTAGATTCACAACAGTTGTGGTCCCGGGTTAGTGTCGCGGACTCTTTCAATCAGAGTTACCCGGTTCGAACCCCTCTACCACAATTTGATACCTATTTCTAATAATGAGTTGCTTAGCCTCACAGAAATAGTATGAAATTGAAATATTTGTACAAATAATAAAAACACAAATTTTTCTCTTTCTTTTTTTTTAATTAAAAAAAACAGCCATCTATGATTGGAATTAGAAAGCTTTTAAATAGTTTAATTGAAATCCATATCGTGTAAAAGTATTTTGACTTACTAAACATTGTGAAAGTAATAAGATTATATATATATATATATATATATATATATATATATATATATATATATATATATATATATATATATATATATATATATATATATATATATATATATATATATATATATATATATATATATATATAAAACCCTTATCTGCACCCAAATGGCGCATAGGGCACTGTCATATAAACGTAGTGTTATCTTGATCGTTTATACATGAAGGAAAGATGATCAGCCTTCCGCTTCAGGTACCAGTCCATGGTAATTTTGAATAAATATTACAGTGAAAAAATCACTAATATTTATTTTACCCCCCTTGGGAATCGAACCCGGAACCTCCAGAACGGTAGCCGAGCGTGCTGACCATTACACTACGGAGGCGGACATAAGATTACATAAAACTTTATTTTTAAATGAGATAATGAAACCAAAATAAAACAGACACGGAAAAATTCATTTTGTTGTTGTTTCATCCTTGAAATCTCCATTTAATAATTTCATTGCAAGTTCAAATTTCACAATTTAAAAAGCTCATTTATTCGTAAAGCAAAATTTCTTTTTGGCACACGTATATTTTTTAATACAGCAATTATGTGTCTACGACAGCTGACTTTCTAGCTTATGCGAAAGTAAAATACGATTCCATCAGGATTATTTTTAATTAAAAAGTTTCGAATGTTTTCAGGCATGCTGAAACTGGTTTTTAGATACTGAAAGATTGTTTCACTTGCGACAAGAAAAAAGCTCTGAAAGTTTCTTGAATTCAGTCAAGAACTGTAAAGATGTCATACTTAATTTTTAAATGAGAGAGAAAACAAAATTTTGACTTGACCGTTTGGTGTAGAAATTCCGAACCAAAATGACAAAATGACAAATAACTCGTTACGTTTTATTCGATTGACGTATCTGGTGTTAGTCCTTTCGATTTTATGAATTAAATTACAATGACAATGAGCATCTCCCTTAAAAATTACAAAACTTGAATAGTATGAGCTATTTTTTAATTAAACAATAACTTTTAACTTACTAACTAACCATCACTCAGTCTTTTCAAACATTCTTCGCCTCTTCCACATACAAAAATCGTTTCATACATTTTTTTTAAACCCTTATCTGCACCCCAATGGTGCATAGGGCACTGTGTCATATAAACGCAGTGTTATCTTGATCGTTTACTCATGAAGGAAAGGTGATCAGCCCTCCGCTTCAGGTACCAGTCCATGGTAATATTGAATAAATATTACAGTGAAAAAATCACTTTTATTTATTTTACCCCCCTTGGGAATCGAACCCGGGACCTCCAGAACGGTAGCCGAGCGTGCTGACCATTACACTACGGAGGCGGATAATACATAACTACCTATTATTACTCCTGGCTGACCGGTTTCATGTATCTAATTTGGCATTCCTGATCATACCTAGTTTTTCTCGGTCATCCTCTGCTCCTTTTTTTACTATATTCTCCTCATGAATTTGTTTTATCGTTATTTCCTCACTCATTTGTACACCATATCCATACATCTTAATTTTATAGATAATGCTTATCTCAGCCTTGCATTCTTTCCTAATTTCACAATTCGAACATCTATCATAAATCGTTTTGCCGCGCATAAGTCTAAGGGATCGCATTTTGACTCTATTCAGTCTACTTTTATCTTTCTTTTGCCGACTCTCTGTTTCGCTTCCATACATTGCATAGAAACAATAAATACCACTTTCGAAATTCGAGTAGTGTGGTTGTCAATCATTGGTAGAATAGTGAATGTTTCATTTGTATAAAGTATCCACTTACACCAGCCTTCTACGTTATCCCTGTAAATGCGCATACTTCACTATATATCGGTAGTGTAAAAGCAAAGGGGTATATTTGTTTCAGACAAAATTTTACAGGAGAGCGAAAACAAACTTGTGAAATTAAATAACTCATTTGTTTTATGTATTTTTATATGTGCATATCTTAATAAAACTAAATAAGTATTGCAACTACAGCTATATCCTTTTGCCAGATTATGGAATGCACTATTTAAGACATTTTGTGGAACAAACTTAGAAAATGAAAAATTTGACAGATATACCCCTTTGCCTTTACACTACCGATATCTTTATCTGTGTTGAGATCTTAATAAATGTCTTGATAAATATAACTACTCAATGGAGCTTTACTCAGATTTTGTGAACAAAAATTAGGATACAATAAAAATATTGTGATTTTTTTAACGCGTTTAGCGTTCATGTACTCTATGGCAAGCTTTATTTGTGGAGCTTTCATAGCTGACTTTAATGTATGAAACGCGATTCCGGGCTTTTTTTCAATTTCCGCTACGTCCCGGAAATAGGATTAGTGGTGAGGTCAGGTGTGTTGGATGAGGGAGGACGGAGATCAGTAAAAAATGAAATTGGAATGTTTAATTGAGTGGGGAAATTATATCTCGCAAATCGGATATCCGACTTTCCCAACTATTGAAGCGTTATTGGAGATTTTTAATTGAGATATCAGATATTGGGTTATTATCGAATTTCCACTTATTACAAAATCTTGTAATAACAATGTTATTAGCAAGTCATACATATTGAGAATCTGTATTGAAAATCAAAGAACGGTGGTATGGTTATGTAATTCTCAAAAATTTGACTGATTAATACTATTATTAGCATTAATCAGTCTTGATAAAGAAGCGGTTAGCTTCGATACTGGTAGACATTATTAAGTTATAATAAAATATTTGTTGTGATTTTGAAACAAAGTTACATTTTAATTATAAAATGGAAAATCACAAAATTAATGTTTCAAATATAAATTATAAAATTAAAATCTCACAAATGTGTTTTACTAAAACAAATGTGTGAAAATTTTTGTTTACATGTACTTTTAGGGAGATCTTTGATATTATTTCGACATGGAAAAATCACAAAATTAATGCTTCAAATATGAATTATAAAATTTGAATCTCAAAAATGTGCTGTATTCAAACGATTGTTTTAAAATTTTTGTTTACATGTACTTTTAGAGAGATCTTTGACGTTATTTCTACATCAAAAAAGTCAAAACAAATCGGATCGCATATTTGGTCACCATCCTTCTTTGAGAACGGATCAAATTCAGGGACCTTTCAATGACAAAGCATTCTGACCCTCCGTAATCAAAAAGCAAACTATACAAATAATTAAACGCCAGTACTTACTTCTTCGTCATTATTTTGATTAATGAATTTTGGGAGGCTGTAGAGCCGACAAACCCCAGGGAATTTCGGCACATGACAAGAAAACCAAAACATGTTGTCAGATGAGTCGGAAAGGGGATGGGGGTGTGTAGCCCGAGGGTGAAAGTTGGGAGAAAAATAGGTCTGTGACATTTTTGAATCAATATAAAAAAATGTATTGATTTTTGTTGGGTAATTTATCCAAAATTAAACAAGGTTAATTGGATTGAATTCTACACATATTTATGTATATCGTAGTCATACAGAAGAAAGTGACCAAGTGCATTGTTTTACAAAAACTTGATCATTGACTATTTGATATCTTACTAGCTAAATATTACCCTGAAAAAATCCCAAAGGATTTTAAACTTGGAAGTATAATATATTGACTAGTTAAAAATGACTAACTGCATTGGTGTTTATTTTCTTGCCTAGCAATAGTGACTTAAATGGCCCTCCTGAACATTATACGTTTTGGTAGTTGGTCATTTTCTCGTATACGACTACGATATGTTAATACGTGACGCGTTTCGCCTTATGAATACATTATCAAACACACACATTGAGTGTTTGAAAATGTCTTAATAAGACGAAACGCGTCACGTAATAATATATACATAAATAAATGTAGAATTCAATCCAATAAACCTTGTTTAATTTTGGATATATTACCCAAAAAATTCAACATGAAATTCTACCAACTGTCTGCAGTTACAATAAATAATGTATTGGTTGCTTTCAGACTGATTTCTTATATTATTAAGAGCCGAGTAATCTAGAATGACATTATATTCAATTCACCCTTCAGTACTTTCAAATATTTCAAAGCCCATCATAATATATCGTACTCACCACATTTGACAGTAGCTGTCAAGTTGCTGGAATTTCTTCGCTGAAAACGACAAGCATAATACAACATAATGTTGTTTGAAAGAAATATCGTTAGTTTTTTAGACCATAGATGGCGTATTATGTGAACAGTTTTTTGACAGATCCGCACCCAAGAAGTATAACATTTAAATATGCTTTCTTTTGAACTCATAAATACTTGACTTTATGTGTTTATGCTCTTGCCTTATCGATTATTGTGAAGAAAATGTGACTGAAAAAATATTATGAATTTTGCGTATTGTCCCCCTCAAATATTGGATTGTGCATCGCATTTAGTCGACAGGATATTAAATTGCTTAAGAAGAGTTGATTAGTTCTTTGCTCCGAAGTCTTGGAATGATAAATGTTCCATATACTTCTTCATGTATGTTGAGATATAAAAAAAAATGAATTCAATAAAGATTAACGCTTTGAGAATCGAGCCCGAAACATTCACCCAGAAAGTGGTTTAGCACTTCTCTACTAACGCGGTAAAAAGAAAGAAAAATTTGTAAAAAATGTTTTAAAATACATATATATCAACATTTTGAGTATGTCCAGATACTTGTTCACAAAATCTGGATTATCTCCAATTACAGGAGTTATTTTCATTTTATTTTTTGACATTTCATCAAAGATGAAGAAGAATATGGAATTCAGACTTATTCGTTAGACAGACAGATTATTTATTAGACAGACCATATTCTTCTTTATCTTTGATGAGATGTCAAAAAAATATTTTAAAAATAACTCTTGTAATCGGAGATAATCCAGAATTTGTGAACAAGTATTTGGACACACTCAAAATGTTGTAAATAAATAATCTGGTCAAATAATAAGCTTGAATAATAAAAATGAAAATGATATTTTCTGGTGTTTCTCATGTGTGTGATTACAATCCAGGATTCGGACCTCACATACTAATTAAAGAGTTTCTGCTCAATAAAAAGCTTCTTTCCATCTAACCAATAAATGTCTCTAGTGAAGTTCTAGTGATTCAAGAATAATAATGTTGTAAAATTGGCTCATATATATAGAACTTCCAAGAATTTGAGTGGTGTGGTTGTCAATAATAAGTAGAATTGGTGAATGTTACACGTGTGTAAATTGATCACTTTAACCAGCCTATGACGTCGTCAGCCTCGTAAATGCCCAGACTTCCATATTCTTGTTCATCTTTGATAAGATGTAAGAAAATAATACATATATATCAGTTTAAAATTAAAATAAGTTTCATTTAAAGTGTAAATCTCAATGTCGATACATTGTGTACCTTGTAAAGTTGAATTCATGTCTCCTGAAATCTGAAAATGCCCCTGAATAATCCATCCCCTCGGCCCTCACTGTTAGACCTATAAAGTGAATTGGTGCGCAAATAATCGCAAATGAGTTTTTTCATCCCCTGCCTCGGGCTACTCACCGCTCACGGTGGCGGTGCAACCCTCGCAGTACTCCCACCGCTTACTTGCGGCATTATTCTCATCACACACTCGACTTTACAGCCTGCAATCCTCTTTTTGTTGTCTGCAGAGCTTTACACGAATCCGTACAAACGATTGAAAAAATTGAATATTACAAGTGTAAAATGATTTTTTGTGCTTATATTGAATATATATGTAATGTTTCATCTCAAGTTGACACACCTAGGCTTGTTTGGAAAATGCCTCATGGGCTTGTTTGGAAAATAAGCGACGATGTGTGTACAGTGAACCTCCTTATAACGTTGACATAGGTACCGTGTTATCAAAGTGATGCTACAGGGGTTTGTTATTTTAAAATTGTATTTTAATTATAAGGGACTCGTTTTTGGTGAAAATAGTCAAAATGTAAAAAAAAAAATCCTCCTTTTAACGTGCCCTCCGAAACCGCGGTACCTATCTCAAAGTTTTAGGGGGGATTACTGTATTTTGTATACTTTTTCAAAATTCTGGGCCATAAATTTGAGTAGAAATATTATAAAGAATAATGTCACGAGACCCCACGTGCTCGTAAGGATTCTTCATTTGAATATTTAATGTGTTGTTGTCCTGTTGATGTCTCACGAAGTTAATGGCCTCCGAAGCTGGCGCCAGAAAGACGAACTCCTTGATAAATGTTTCAAACACAGCTTTCGAGGATTCGTGGCCTTTTTGGAATTTCACTTCATCATATATTATGCCATAGAGATGACGTTTATTATGCACGACTTCATTCATTTTTCTCCGTTATATATATATATATATATATATATATATATATATATATATATATATATATATATATATATATATATATATATATATATATATATGTAATAAAATAACTAGGTACCTACCTATACATTTTATTAAGTACTTACAAAAAGTACCTACATAAAACAGTTCTACCACCAGATGCCGCATGCGTCGCACAGAATTAAACAAAAGAGATCCGATAGGAAAAAATAACTGTCAGAATCAGATAGATAGATAGATAGATAGATATAAAAATTATTATAAAGATAAATTAAGAATAAACTTTAATTACAAAGCAACACATTGTTTATTTTATTATTATACACCCACTTTACATATTATTTACACTTAATTTTCAAAAGGAAAATATTACCACGTTATAAAACGACAATTTTGTTAATTGGAAATGGATTATGAAACATTAGATGTATTAAAACAATTACTACAATATGTTCGAAGTGAGAGAGAAAAATCAGAAGATGATCAAAGAAAACGATTAGAAGATAATCAAAGAAGACATGGAAATTTAAGAACTAGTGATAAAATTAAAAATAAAAATCATGTGAAAAAAATTTCTACAAAATATAAAATAAAATATACTCCAGAAAAGAAGAATTTCGAAGCAGATTTTATGAGCAGGAATCCAGTATTAGAATCGAAGGAAAATGCAAATGAACAATTAAAAGTTGTAAATTTGGTTAAATTAGAAGATATTTTAAAAGATCAGAATAAAAATGAAGACATACAAATAACACAAAAACAGTGCTTGAAAAATGAAAATAAAAATAAAGTAGAAAAAACTTCTACGAAAGATAAAATAAAATATACTCCAGGAAAGAAGAATTTAGAAGTAGATTGTCTAAGCAGGAATCCAGTATTAAAATCGAATGAAAATGCAGATGAACAATTAAAAGTTGTAAATTTGGTTAAATTAGAAGATATTTCAAAAGATCAGAATAAAAATGAAGACATACAAATAACACAGAAACAGTGCTTGAAAAATGAAAATAAAAATAAAGTAGAAAAAACTTCTACGAAAGATGAAATAAAATATACTCCAGGAAAGAAGAATTTAGAAGTAGATTGTCTAAGCCGGAATCCAGTTTTAGAATCGAATAAAAATGCAGATGAACAATTAAAAGTTGTACATTTGGTTATATTAGAAGATACTTTAAGAGATCTGAATAAAAATGAAGGAATTCAAAAGAAAAAAACAAATGGATTGAGAAAAACTGTGTCTACTTTAAAAGGGTCAAGAAAAAAAAAATACAAAAAAAGAAAGAAAGAAAAAAGAACGGAAAAAAAGAAAGAAAGAAAAAAAAAACAAGAAAGAAAAAAAAAAAAAAAAAAAAGAAGGAAAAAAAAGAAAGAAAGAAAAAAAAAAAAAACTTTATCATATCACTAAACTTATACCAGTCCCTTCACTACAAGAAGATGATCCGGAGGACGAGTGAAAATTTTACTATGAATTTTCATCCCCAAGGGGGGAGATGTAATAAAATAACTAGGTACCTACCTATACATTTTATTAAGTACTTACAAAAAGTACCTACATAAAACAGTTCTACCACCAGATGCCGCATGCGTCGCACAGAATTAAACAAAAGAGATCCGATAGGAAAAAATAACTGTCAGAATCAGATAGATAGATAGATAGATAGATATAAAAATTATTATAAAGATAAATTAAGAATAAACTTTAATTACAAAGCAACACATTGTTTATTTTATTATTATACACCCACTTTACATATTATTTACACTTAATTTTCAAAAGGAAAATATTACCACGTTATAAAAAAAATACAAAAAATTTTTATATATATTTATATATATATATATATTTATATATATATATAAATATATATATATAAATATATATATATATATATATATATATATATATATATATATATATATATATATATATATATATATATATATATATATATATATATATATATATATATATATATATATATATATATATATATATATATATATATATATATATATATATATATATATATATATATATATATATATATATATATATATATATATATATATATATATATATATGTACATGTAAAAAGAAAATTTATGTTCAGTAAAAATTCTCCTTTATAACGATGTGCCTTCGATAAATATTTATCCGAATTATCAAAAAGATTTACTGAAATTCCTTATCAAGTCGCGAGAGTGATGGAAAATGCCTGAAAAACATCATTAGATATCCACGAAATTGGTACTGCCATGTTTTCGAATCTAATTTCATCTCTCGCGAAATATTCGCAAGTTTAAAAGTGACTTATTGCTTACAGGGGCGAAAGTTTAAAATGAATTTTCGAAGAAAGCAAATCAATAGGAAACTTTCCCCTCACCAATATTTACTGGGTTTCTATTCAACTTCCTAATAAATTTCTTCAATTGTGATCAATTCAATGAAATCAGAACATTGATTGACTGGGTATACAAGACAATTTACATTTAGCTTATATTAAATTAAGAAAATACATCAAACCAAATACAAATTTGAAGCACCCGTTTTTTATTCATTGATTTAGCTTTTTTCATCTTTCCATTTTTTATAAACATTTTACTATAACAATATAACAAGGCGTGTTTTGATGCATTTAGCGTTATTATCAAACATCGTGTTTCTTCGTGTAACTATGTATGAGACTAGTACTACAGTGGAACGACTCTCCTAAACTGTTAAGCCAGGTCCTTTTGTTTTGCTCCGTTTACCTTACCACTATATCTAACTAGACATTGGATTATTCATCCGACATCTTGATATTAAACGTGTCCCAACTTGAGATGAATCTATTGAATTATTACGCACATGTGAATGGGATCCGGATAATTACATATACTCGTATACAAATTTTAAAAACAAATGCTTCTTTATACAATAGATGCTCAATAATGGTGAAAATTATACAAGTGCATAAAATGATCACTTAAGCTAACCACATACCAGGTCGTTTGTCCTAAAATGCTCATACTTCCATCTTCTTTTATATAAAAATGATAGATCTTTTATCTCAAATTGAGTCACCTCTATTACAAATTATATCGACATGTTTCTTGAATGTTTTCCGTAGATACTTTGTGGCACATTTTATAAACTTTATAAAATTAAACAACTTTATATTTAATGTTTTTTTATGATTTAGCATTTAATACACCCTGGTGATGACAAGGTTTTTGTCGAAACCGGTAGGTTAAATCTTATTAATAAAAAAGTAGTTAAAACAAAGTTGTTTAATTTTATAAAGTTTATATCGACGCGGTTTAAATCTCTTTAAAGATCAGGCGATCTTAATAGCTTTATTCATAAAAATATTCAATTATCAGAATGTAGCATAGTTTACTTAAATTAAAACTACGTCAAATTATTCCTTGAAAACTCACCAAGGGATGACCGTTTGAATCAATCAGACAAATAACAGGACGTGTTTCAATTAATCTCGTATTCAAACATTTCAAATTCAAACGAATACTTAGAAAGATATTTATCCTATTTAGACTCGCTCTAAATAAATTGTATAATTGGCGGCACTCGCCCCATACCCGGCCGACCACCCTAGGGGGATGTTTTCCTGTAAATTAAGTAGAATGATAGTTTCCCTGGAAGGTTAGTACTTTGGGTGACCCTGCCCTTTCAAACGGTATTATTAAATCACAGAAGAGATTTATCCATTTCATATTCTAATTATTGACGGTGTTTGAAACCTTAAATGATATTGTTGGAAATAAACATTAACTTTGTTCATAAATGATACGTCTATACTTTTTTTTATAATTATTGACCTTGTTTGAAACCTTAAACGAAATTGTTGGAAATATACATTTCTACAACTTTGTTCATAAAGAATACCTCTGTAAATTTTTTTTATTCTAGTTATTGACTTTGAACCTTGGATTATATATTTGGAAATATACATTTCTACAAAATTATTCATTAATGATAGCTCCGTACTTTTTTCCTAATTATCGACCTTGTTTGAAACCTTAAACGAAATTGTTGGAAATATACATTTCTACAACTTTGTTCATAAATGATACCGCTATACTTTTTGTTCTAGTTATTGACTTTGAACCTTGAATTTTATTGTTGGCAATGTACATTTCTACAACATTGTTCATGAATGATACCTCTGTACTTTTTATATTCTAATTATTGACCGTGTTTGAAACCATAAATGACATTGTTGGAAATATACATTTATTCAACATTGTTTATTGATGATACCTCTGCACTTTCTATATTCTAATTATTGACCCAGTTTAAACCTTAAATGATATCGTTGGAAATATACGTTTCTACAACTTTGTTCATAAATGATACCGCTATACTTTTTGTTCTAGTTATTGACTTTGAACCTTGAATTTTATTGTTGGCAATATACATTTCTACAACATTGTTCATGAATGATACCTCTGTACTTTTTATATTCTAATTATTGATCTTGTTTGAAACCATAAATGACATTGTTGGAAATATACATTTATTCAACATTGTTTATGAATGATACCTCTGCACTTTTTGAATTCTAATTATTGACCTAGTTCAAACCTTAAATGATATTGTTGGAAATATACATTTCTACAACTTTGTTTCTGGATGATACCTCTTTACTTTTGTATATTCTAATTATTTACTTTGTTTGGAACCTTAAATGATATTGTTGAAAAAATACACTCGACAACTTTGTTCATAGTGATGCCTCTTTACTCCATTTAACACAAAAACGTCAATGGGCAAAATGAAAGAGTACGTTATATAAACATATATGAGTGTATATGTGCATACTGTATGCTTATCGGTAGGACCAATAACTGTTTTATACAAACCAATATATATTGTACCTACGTGAATGGTATTGAAATATAATTTGAGTATTATCTTTCAAAACAGTATAATTTATAACATGTGCATAGAATGAGTGAAGAATGAATAGAGAACAAATTTATGAGGCGATTTCGGTTGTTAATAGAAGCAGAGGAAACCGAGTAAACTTGGCATGATTAAGTATTCCAAAATTTTGAAAGTGGTCAGGTATTTATGAGGTGATGCATGAATGTGGAAGAGGTGAAAAAAATTCGTATAGACAGATTGGTGTGGCGTTCTAGTACGTCTAGCTCCTTTTTCACTTATATGGAGAACACGCCCCTACATCCAAGAATTCAAACAGCTTCCTATTTTTCTTATTCACCTTACTAAGAATTTCTCACTGTTTCAAGTTTAGTACATATCCATTCCTGAAGATGACAAGGTTTCTGCCGAAATCATTTGATGAAATGAACAAAAAACAAAAGTGGTTAAAAATAATGTTTTAGTTTTATTTTATTAAGTTTTATAAAATGTGTCACAAGTCACAAAGTATCTGCAAAAAACGTTCAAGAAACCAATTTATAGTTTAAATTCAATAAAAAAATCTAAATTTTATTTTTTTATTGAAATAAATTGAATTTTTGAAATGATTAACACTTGTTTTTTAACACAGTTAATATTTACACCTGAAGATGGAAGCAGAGCTTCCGAAATTAGTCGTTATAATAAAATTAACTCAGCTGGTAAAAAATAAGTTTTTCTTTTAAAATTTCGTCATGTCTTACCACAAAGTGAATGCCGAATAACATATAAAATTTTAATTTAATTTAACGATGGAAAAGATTGAGGATAGCCCCACTATATTGAAAATTGTACTATCTAGTACATTAGGAAAATAGATAATATTATTTACTATCTTAATTATAATTTTATGAGTATTGATTTAAGCGTTCTTTATTACCTTTTTTATCTCTGCAAAACTTATCTACAGATGTTATAATATAATCAATTAATGGAATAATATCGTTAGAGATAGCATTAATATCTGTATTTAATTCACTTAGAAAATTTCGTGGCGGAAAAATAGTAGTATATCACGTATGTACGAAACAATCCTTCATGCTGATGTTGATCTGGCTTGAAATATTAAAAATAATATTCATTTACTAAATTGGTAAGTTACCATATTGTTTTATTTTAACATTTATTTTATTTTATTGTAAGTTTTATAAATTAATAATGTCAATTGAAAAATAAATGTTTTTAATTTTTCGGATACGAGTATGCTTTAAGAGAAGTGTTATTTATAAACATAAGAAAAAGAAAACACATAAAAACTCAATGAAATAATAATAACTTATACTCGTAAAATAAGAAATCGCAATGTGGTTAAATGGCTCAAATTAAAATAATAATACAAAAAAAAATACCTGTGTAAGAGACTACTTATGGGTTTATTAATGTAAACACGACTAGTTTCGAGAACTACATATGTTCTAATCAACAGATAAAAATACAAACTGAACTTTACAAACACTTTACAATTGTATTATTTTTACATTTAAATCATCATTTTGTTCTATAAGTCAAGTAATTTTGATGTGATCTGACTTAAATTTGACATGATTATTTTCGAGACTAGTTAGAACTTTAGGTGTTCTAATCAACAGATAAAAATACAAACTGAACTTTACAAACACTTTACAATTGTATTATTTTTACATTTAAATCATCATTTTGTTCTATAAGTCAAGTAATTTTGATGTGATCTGACTTAAATTTGACATGATTATTTTCGAGACTAGTTAGAACTTTAGGTGTTCTAATCAACAGATAAAAATACAAACTGAACTTTACAAACACTTTACAATTGTATTATTTTTACATTTAAATCATCATTTTGTTCTATAAGTCAAGTAATTTTGATGTGATCTGACTTAAATTTGACATGATTATTTTCGAGACTAGTTAGAACTTTAGGTGTTCTAATCAACAGATAAAAATACAAACTGTACTTTACAAACACTTAACAATTTGATTATTTTTACATTTAAATCATCATTTTGTTCTATAAGTCAAGTAATTTTAATGTGATCTGACTTAAATTTGACATGATTATTTTCGAGACTAGTTAGAACTTTAGATGTTCTAATCAACAGATAAAAATACAAACTGAACTTTACAAACACTTTACAATTGTATTATTTTTACATTTAAATCATCATTTTGTTCTATAAGTCAAGTAATTTTAATGTGATCTGACTTAAATTTGACATGATTATTTCAATGTAAAAATAAAACACTTGTGTAGTATTTATTAAGTACAGTTTGTATTTTCACCTGTTGATGAAGAAGAACATCTATAGTTCTCGAAACTAGTCGTGTGTATGTATTAATAAAAATAAAATTGCTCTTACACAAGTGTTTTATATTCATGTTGAAATCTTAATATTTTGAACTACTAACATTGTGGTTTCCCAATTTAAAACGTTACTGAATAAAGTTACTTTTTTTGGTTGTTTTTTTCTAATATTTATATTCACATCTTATAACCCATATCCGCACTCAATGGTGTATAAGGCACTACATCACCAATGTAATAGTGATTCAATTGTTTCATATATAATGGTGAAGCGATAGTAAAAAATATTAAATAATTTTCATTATAAATTGAAGTTTTCCTTGGTAAATATCACTATCTCTCATATTTTTATGATGACACTAGTTTCCATGCATGATTATATGATGCGAAATGTATCGAAATATGTTTCACAATAGATTTTAAGAAAAAGTAGTATATACCAAGTAAAACATAACTTAAAAATGGATAGATTTTACCACAAAGTGACTGCCAAATCAATTAATGAAATTAAAGCATTTTCGTTGGATATATAATATGTTTAAATGTCGTTCGATGTAAGAAAATATACACAATGGTTTTAATATATTTTTTTTAAATACATATATGATATTGGTAATTGAATAAGAGAAGTGAATTTAAACTTTTTTTACTTTTTTTAATCACTGGTAGGATTATTTTTATTACATACTACCAGCATTATTATCAAAATCACTTGTTTATTTTCTCATACCGATTTTATTATCGTCCTTAGATCTTAAAGGAGAGAAAATGGCGAATAATAAATCAAAATTTAAGTTGACGTACTTCAGTATGAAGGGTTGGGCGGAGTCAATTCGCTACATTTTTGCATACGCCGGAGTTGAGTTTGAAGATGTGCGGATATGCCAACACGAGTGGCTTGCTGTCAAGAAAAGTGAGTGGCCTATTATATTATCTTGACACCTTGCATACAAATAAAAGGATCTCTGCCACATTAAAATTTTTGTCAATCTAACATAGATGACTGCTGTGGACTCAAATGTATTGTGTAATGAGATTGATCAGTCGGGTTGTGGTCCCGTGGTTATAGTCGCAGACTCTTGAGTCAGAGTTTCTGGGTTCGAACCCACTCTACTACAATTAGATACCTACTTTTCAAAATGAGCCGCTCAGGTAGACAGAAAAAGTATGAAATTGAAGTTTTTTTGTAAATAATAAAAACATAAATATTTCTCTGTCATCTAAAATGAAAAATAAATAAAAACATATATCTAGGAGTCCCGAAAATTTTAGTAGTTTCAATGATACGTAGAATGGTGAATGTTGCACGTGTGCATTGTGATCACTTAACCAGCCAATGACAGATCATAAGCCCTGTAAATACCCAAACTTTTAATACAAGATGTCAAAAAAAAAATATCATTCATTAATATGTTGAATTCTGTTATTTCTGAAACATACGAAATTTGTACATGATTTTTTTATGAAAAATTCTGTTTACTTAGAATATTACATAAGATATGAAAAATTGGATCAAAAGTCATTTATCGTAGAGGCACCTACCTCCACTTTGTTTTAAACTAACTTCTAAACTTAAATAATTATGTTTTCAGCATTTCCATATCATCAATTACCGGTACTTGAAGTAGATGGAAAAATTCTAAACCAATCCACAGCTATTGCAAGGTACCTGGGGAAAAGGTTCGGATTGGTCTCAGACGATCCCTTCAAAGAAGCTCTTTTAGAAGCTTTAATTGACAATCTTAAAGACATATATGGAAGTAAGTGTGTACTGAACAATTTATCAAGTTTTTATATCTCATTTTATATCTCTTATTATCAAAAGAAAATCCAGTATTACAAAAAGTAATGAAGAAAACTAGCGTTTACAATAGGAGACGCTTAATGCAACTAAAACAAAACAACTTAGTTATGGGAATTTAAAATTGCCTACAAAATGATATTTTCTGGCGCTATGCATCCCGTGACGAAGCATTCGTAGTATTTTATTCACAAAACTTCATACAATCAGCACCAATACATATGCGCCCTTTTTGTAGAAGGAACTAACTGTCTCTTTCAGTTATACAAGTCTCAATATAGGGCGAGAAGGAGAAAACCACAAAGACGATGATTGTGTCGTCGTTTTCCCAACCTATGCTCTTTGTTTTTTCTTTATTTTTAAAAACAGATAATTTTCAATGAAAACGAGAACTGCATATATTTATTTTTAGTAACATAATTAGAATCGTGAAAAAAATATGTTTTTGGATAGATAGCTTTGTTGCGTATCATAGTTTAAATGCGCATTTTTTCAAAGGCATTCTTTGGTTATAATAAATATTATTACATTTACCATCCTCACTTATACTGCTAAAAAATATATTACTTAATTCAGAATGTATCTCAGCTTTATCGAATTGAAAAAAGCTTTATACAACACAAATGTTTAAAAATTTTGAACTAATAAACGAAAGGAATCGAACAAAAGTAAAAATACCAGTAAACATTTTTTTTTAAATAATGTATCATGAACATTCTACAATGGGCAATATCATAAAAGTTACAGAAATATATAAAGTGATCACTGTAGCCAGCTTATTGACAGGTTTGCGGCCCTGGAATGTTCAGACTTCCATTTTCCTTCGTATAAAAAATAGATAGATGATTGTTCTCAGTTAGGATACCTTCAATATATGTACATACATATGTATATTCTTGTTTGTGCTTTTTTTAGTTTTACGAGAATCCTGGAGACTGAATACTCCAACAGCTCTGAAGGACAGGGAAGAAGCTGTTAAATTCGTCATGTCTAGATTTGAAGAAATTGCTTCGGAAGGATGTTTCTATGGATCTAAGGTTATAAATAGGCCAATTTTTCTAATCAATCCACATTTAAATCACTTTTAACTTCTAAGTATTTCCGTGTTAGTTTTTCGATCTCCAAATCACGGAAAACAAAGAATATGCGGATTTACTCAAAAATATCTTAAGTGCTTAAAAACAGCTTACAGTGTTAAAATATATCAAGTATATTAATTGATATCTCAACAGAAACAAAAAAAAACCTGTAGATACATTTATTTACCACCTATCATTGACTAATTAAAGTGATTACTGTGCATAGTAATCACATTCACAGTTCTATAGCATGAAAATTGCAAAAAGGATTTTTCTGCCTTTTTTGTTATTTTATTCAGTTAAGAATCGCACCTAACTAATGGAAAGGGGTTTTACATACATAGATCTAATTGCTTTATGAAAAATTTCACAGATGGCGTCAAAAAGTTTACTCGCTTACAAAAAGACCCCAAATAATATGGTTTGATAGAATATTTCAGAAAATTAGTAGCATATATCGCTCACTCCTTTCAAGAACGTCATAAATCAAAAACCTTGATTCTTCAGGAGAATGTTTTTAAAGTTTAAAAATATAACACAATGTATTAAAAATAAATATCAAGCCACTTATTGAACTTTTTTCTGTGCAACAGATATTTTTAGGTAAAACCTGAAGGTTTTTTCTCCATTTGAAAAATATTTAGTTTATTTAAAAAAATAATTAAACAATACCTTTTCTTCAAAATGAAAAAAACAACATTTTCTGCCCTGTAGCGGGTAAATATTAAGTTAAAAATATTATTCTTTTTCTGGGGTATAGTACATTTTCTAGGCATTCTGAAAACATGCATAACTCAAAATTGACGATTTTTGATTTATGACGTTCTTGAAAGGAGTGAGCGATATGTTCTCTTTCGGATGAAATGCTGAACAGTGTTTAAATTAGTTACTATACTAACCAGTGACAGCTCGTAACCACTGCATTTTTCCCAAGACTTTAATATATATCACAACATTGTTAAAACCCCAAAAAAAATTACAACCCCTCGAGGGTTAAATCCAGCATTTGCGCTAAAAGATTGAGACGTATTCAAGATTTGAAAAACTTATTTTTTTTATTCTAAAAAACTGTTTTACATTGGACAATATAAACATAATTATTGTAAAATATCTATCAAGATTTCGTCATCATTGTATTTTTTTAGACAGTTTGATACAGAATGAATCGAACATTCATCGTTCACTTTGTGTAATACCATTTTAATCAATACAAAGTGAACGATGATTGATAAGGAGAGTGTTATATTACCATACCACAAAATTAACAATGCTTTTAAAATATACAAAAAATAAATAATGTTTGACGCCATGTGTGTAAATGAAAGTACCTAGTTAACGAGAATCCACTTTATTACTCTTAGAAAACTTTATTACTCTCTTTGCTTTTAATACATTTTTAAGGAAAACTCTATATAGATGTATCATGAAGTAATAATATTTTTTCCCACAGGTAACTTGGGTGGACATTTACTTCGCAGGATTTATAGATTTGGTGGATTCCATGTCTGGTGACATTCTTCGGCCATATCCAAACCTCTGTGCCCTCGTGGAAAATGTTAGAAGCAAGGAGAGTCTCCAGAAATACATAGCAAATAGACCAAAACCTGATGTTTGGGTTACCTAGACTGTTTAATTTAAATAATTAATAATAACCGTAATATAAAATGGATATATAGCAATGCACTGTTTGTTTTTTTTTTCTTATACGATTTTTTCTTCGAAGACACCAGACACCAAACATATTATAATATTGAAGGAAAATTAATACCAAAGCACAAAAATAGTTAAGCACATAAACCAAGCTAGGACACAAAATGCCGAACCCTCCTCTAGTGGATCAAGTCATGAGACGGGATTCTATTCCTTGCGTTCCCATATACCGAAGGAGAGTGGGAATGATATGTGAATACCATCGCTTCCTCACCTATAGCGTTTTTTTTTATGGATATACCTACGTCACACACTGGCAAATATAAAAGTTGATTTTTATTTGTGACTTTATTCCTGATTTTCACAAAATATATTTGGTGTAGCAGATAAGTGATATTTTTTTTAATCATTCCATACATTCTGGAGGAATGCCTAAAATATGGATGCAGTATTTATTTTAATTTTATAATTAAAATGTAACTTTGTTTTAAAATCACTATAAATATTTTATTATAACTTAATTATAATGTCTACCGGTTTTGAAGCTAACCGCTTGACTGATAAATACTTATGATAATACTTGATAAAGAAGCGGTTAGCTTCGAAACCGGTAGACATTATAATTAAGTTATATTAAATTATTTAAAGTGATTTTAAAAGAAAGTTATATTTTAATTATAAAATGGAAATCACAATGTAAGTGCTTCAAGTATAAATTATATTTATTTTAATATTTAAGAAGCAATGTGTTCCAGTTAAAAGGAAAGAAAATGTTAAAATTGTTTAAAGTTACCTACTTTCTAAAGTTGTTAAAGTCTTTACTATTGTACGTGAGATTGCTTTCAATTATACGGTTAGGGAATAACTAGTGGCACATACGTGTAAATGACACTAATTGTTAAAAGACAAAAGCATAAGCAACTATCATTTAAATTTATTTACAAAATAAATTTAATTTTTCAAATTGATCTACAAATAGGGAACTCCGAATCAATCAATAAAAAAATCTAAGTTATTTCAACCATGTCTAAATAAAAAGTTACTGCTTTGCCATTTCATAATAAAATATTGAATATTTAATAAACTTTTACTTTTAAAGTGTTATATTAACGTTATTTTTTATTTGCGTTTTATGGTTTAGTAAATAATTTTTTTAAAAACAGGTTTTCTTACAGATAGGTTCTAAAGGCTTGTCCTATGTAAAAAATTTATAGTACTTACCTGAAGTGAGTGGAATCAATGAACCCAAAGTTCTACCAGAAATGCCTATATGTGGCAATGATGATCGAAAATTGGTTTTTATCTTTTGGATGACTGAACTTTTTTATCATTCAAAAAAATAAAAAGGCAGTTTTAGTTGAATTTATTTTAATCAATTCAAAATAACATTATGTATTTGACTCAATCGTGATGAAATGGTATCTTCACTGGTCGCAGAATGGGCGCTTCTCCAAGTAGTTCTGGATGGAGGGCCTGGAGTTGATGGTCATCTTGATGTTGTTCAGGTTGGGGTAGTTGTCAAGAACTTCCTTCTTCATCCTGGTCTCCATGGTGTCGATGAACCCAGCAAAGTACGCGTCGGCCCATGTTGGCTAGAATACAAAAAATTAAATTGTTTTTCACAATTAAATATAAGATTGTGGGCATTTGATTTAGGTGCCATTGATTTTATTTAACCTACTCATCAAGAAACAATTATAGAAAAATGTATAAATTTTTTAACAAGTTGGAAGTCCTTGCTCTCCGTCATATGTCATTGACGAGTTTTTCAATGTTTTCGCCGCATCAAAGGATCTATAGAGGCATCTTTAGTAAACGATTAAGAAGAACTAGTGCTTAACTAACTGTTAGAGTTGCACAAGACTAGGAAAATTACTCTCAAGTCATTATCGACGTCAGGGGGACCTAATATGACATGCACAGAAGAATATTGACAGAATTACTCACATTAATTACATAACCAGTCTCTAGATACCAAGTTTTACATTTAAATATATTTTAGATCATAATAATAGCAAAGTTTATTACATTTTTAAACGCCACTTAGTATTGGTTTAAGACAACGAAGTGAGTTTTGCATTACATACCATTGGTCCATAGAAGAAACCTTCCTCAGCGATCATGTTGAACTTATTGAGGTAGAAAGCGAGGGTGCTGTGTTCAAAGTTGTCGGTTGATCCTCCAGTTTGGGTAATCTGGTAAAGCTCTGCAAACGATTTTTATCATGTTTAAATTATATACTTATGTTTTGTTAGTCGATCGTGGATAGAATGGGAAAGCTATACAGTGTAAAAAGCGATCATTTAAACTAGCAGATGACAAGAGAAAGCCCTGTAAATACGCAGACTTCCATATTTTCATCTCAATAGAAT
This sequence comes from Brachycentrus maculatus, assembly GCF_059751285.1. NCBI lineage: Eukaryota > Metazoa > Arthropoda > Insecta > Trichoptera > Brachycentridae > Brachycentrus > Brachycentrus maculatus. Next base: position 5,283,190 of record NW_028280835.1, on the reverse strand, counting down.
ATGTTTTGAGATATCTTGAAAATGCTAGTTAATACTTGCGTCCAAATACTTGTTCACAAATCTGGGATTTTCCCACTCCGGGGCTCGGATCTTATACACATCCAAATAAAGGGTCTCTGCTAAATAAAAGCTTTCTCAATCCAACATAGATGAATATTGTGAGCTGATACGTACTATCCTGAGATTGATCAATATATCAAGGTGTTCCAAAAACTTGAGTAGCGTGGTGGTCAATCATGTCTAAAATGGTGAAAGTTGTACGTGTATAAAGTGATCACTTAAAACATCAGATGACACGACAAAACCCTGTTACCCAAACATCCATATTTTCATCGAAATAGAATATATGTAGGTATTATGATATCTTGAAAATGTTTGTTTTATTAGTATGTTTAAAAACCACTTTTTAGTTAAACCACCAAAATTTTAGTATACCGGTTTTTAGGTATACCTAAGTCAAACAACACCACCCCAGATACTCCTATGATGTGGTGTATAAAATAATGTTTTTGGTGTGTAGTGGTTATCCTAATAGAGAAATGGTACTTGTTTGACTCGAAACCGATGGGACAAACACTTTAAGTGGTTTAAAGTTAAGTTTTTAGTGACGAAATATCAACATTTTGTGGGTTACTTAATGATTTTTAAATTCTTCGATGACCAAAATCATGGATCTAAGTGCATATAATTGAATATAATTGAATGAAAAGGCTCAAAATTTTATGAAGTCTTTATTTTTTAGTAGGTACTCCGTATTAAATTCGTTTCGGATTGTGGTCCTTTGGTTAGTGTGGCGGACTCTTGAGTCAGAGTCTCTCGATTCGAACCCACTCTACAATTTGATACCTATTTTTTAATAATAAACCGCTTAGGCTCACAGAAATAAATACCAAATTGAAGTATTTTTGTAAATAATTTAAAAAAACACAAATTGTATCTTTTTTTAAATAAGACAAACTTTGGAGGATATATATTTTTAGGTGTCTTGTTTATGAAATATACGACCTGGCATTGGCAAGTTTAGTGATCACTTTATACACTATGCAACCTTCTCATTCATTTGTAAAGAATAATGTATTATTAGATTAAAACCAATATTTTTAGCTTTTCCACTTTTTTATTTGACCAGCGACCGGGTTTCGTCGTTACCGACATCATCAGACTGGTCCAGTCTGATGATGTCGGTAACGACGAAACCCGGTCGCTGGTCAAATAAAAAAGTGGAAAAGCTAAAAATATTGGTTTTAATCTAATAATAAATTAAAAATGCAATTCCATCACGAAGTGTCAGTGGATAATATAAATCTATTAAAGAATAATGCACATGTGGAAAGTAATCTGTTCATTAGCCATGGGAATGTGTCAAATCAAGTGAAACTTAATGTGTATATTCTCAAATAATGTATAAAAGAAAGTGTAATTCAACACTCTCCTTATCATTCATCGTACACAAAGTGAACGATGAATGATAAGGAGGGTATTATATTACCACACCACAAAGTTAACAATGCTTTTAATGTACAAAAAATAGTGTTTAAAAGTATCGTGAAATTAGGAAATATAATATAATGACGTGTGTACACGTCACTAATATGTATAAAATTGGTCCTTTGTCTCAAATTCGCCAAAGTTTACATTTTGTCTGACACAATTTTTTGATAAATTTATTTATATCTGTATTGATTTAATTTTACTTTGGTGCAAGTCCATCATGTGAGCCACCAGGGCGTCCAGCTGGGCACACTTGACGTCGTCGTCAGGCATCAGGCCGAAGGTCTTCCCGAGGTACCTAGCGATGGCAGAGGACTGGGTGAGGAGGAAGGCGTCTCCGGTGTCCAGTACTGGGAGCTGGGCGAAGGGTTGTTCTGGAAGAAAAAATATGACTCAAATATAGTTTTTAAACAAAATGCTAGGTCTTATCTTGATAGTCCGCCTCCATCCACAGCGTAGTTGTTGGCGCGTATAGCTACTGTGCTGGAGGTCCCGAATTCAATTCCCATGGTGTCGAAATAATTATTAGATATTTAACTCTTATGTTTATTTAATACTACATGCATGAAATGAAATGAAAATTTTATATTATAACATTATTATAATGATTCTCATTGTCATAAAAGCCAAATAAATCGTTTTTAAATTACCCAATAGTTCTGTACTGGGAACAGTGTGAATCGTGCACTGAAATCAGTTTTAACAAATAAAAACCTATCAGCAAAAACTAAACTGGCAGTACACAACGGAGTCCTGGTTTCAACTCTATTGTATGGAAGTGAAACACGGAGTTGGTAAAAGAAGGATGAAAGACTGAATGCAGTCGAAATGGAAGTCGCGTCATTTTATTTTATTTATTTTATTTTAATTGTTCGGGAATTGTACAGCTTTACATATAAAAAAGTATATAATAAACAATACTTACATTAACAATAATAAACTTTACATTACACTAGCAAAAAATAGTGACATTAATACAAATAAAACCAAATAAACAATTCCACATTTATTTTATAATAACTATTAAAAAACATTCAGACATTTTTAAAAAAAAAGGGTATGGTATAAAAAAATAGATTTTGCAGGAAGGAGAAGGGTTTCAAACGCCATACGGTATTAGAAAATGACGCGGAATGCACAGTAGATTTTAAGAAATAGTGGTATTTACTTAGTAAAATTTAATTAAAAAGGGATAGGTTTTACTACAAAGTGACTGCCAAATCAATGAATGATTATTTTATATATTTTTTTAAAGGAATAACCCGCAAAGCTTCTATTTTAGATGCTTGTCTGCATGTAGAATAGTAAAGATAGTGAAGGTAAATGTGAAAAATGCATTTGCAAATACCCAGACCAATTGAAATTAAATCTTTCTTGAATTAATTTTGCACTTGGCGGGTCCGCGAGTCAAATCCGCGATGTCAGTTTCGCAGTCGAGCGTCTACCCAACTACGCCACGGCGCCTGTCCATCATTCGTTATCATCAATCGTAAGTTTGATAACGTTCTCGTTTGACTGTGAAATATCTAATATGTAATGCATACATATACATACGTATATCAAACAGGTAAATATATGATAAGTTCTCGAACAAACATTTAGAAATGTGCCCGGTCACGGTGAATAGCGAATACAGAATAACGTATTTCATATGATGATGATTCACGTGTTCTACTCATACAATCTTCAGTAATTTTTCCTCAAAGCGTTCCTACTGCTGCCTATATCCTACATACACCATGAACTTTTATATAGGGTGTTTTTTTATAGAGGTTTGGTTTCCATACCCTGTCAATTCGGCAGTTGGCAGTTGATTTGTAGTCAGTACGTTTTGCCATTTTACCATGAATAGACTGAATGACCATTATGCGCATCGTAGGTTCAGTATGGGCCGAAAACAGTATTCAACTGGATCCTCTTTTTCAACGCATAATGTTGTTCACCGATGAGGCACATTTTTAGTTAAATAGCTTTGTCAATAACCAAAATTGCCAAATTTGGAGTGGAAAAAATCAAGAAGCCTTTGTTGAAATGCCCTTACATCAATTAAAAGTAACTTTTTGGTGTGCTTAATGGGCATCTGGAATCATTGGCCCATATTTTTTAAAAGACGATGCCGGCCAGAATGTTACTGTCAATGAAGAGCGCTACAGAACCACGATTACTGACTTCTTTGTACCTCATTCAAATGGCATTGATGTGACAGTGCTGTAGTTTCAAGATGGCGCAACATACCACACGGCGGTTGCCACCATCAATTATTTACATACCCCTAAAAAAACACTCTATATAACATTCATAGGTAGATAAACATGCTAGTCCTGAGTTAATGTTGTGCAATTTTTCAACTCGAACTCACGTACATCACACGACTGGTAATCAAGAATCTTGATTATCACTGTCGTCGCAGAAGCTCAACCTTTAAAGAAATATTTTTTGTCGTTTTTTTAAGTGGAACTTCAAGGATGTGTCACTTTTATATGGCACATTTCGTTACACGAAAGAGAAGAATGATGTCAAATAGAGAGAAAGCTAAAAGAGAGCTGGAGCGTATGGTCTAACGTTTGTGGCGTAGTGATTATTTCAAATTGATAACAAAAAATATTTTAAGGAATAACCCGCAAAGCCTTTACTTTTAGAAGCTTCTTTGTAGGTAGAATAGTAAGGATAGGCAAGGTAAATGTGAAAAATACATCACAAACACCCAGACCAATTGAAAATAAATATTTTTTAAATTTATTTTGCACTTGGCGGGTCCGCGATGTCAGTTTCGCAGACGATGCACAGTAAAAAGTTCAATAAATCTCTTGATATTTATTTTTGATGTATTGTATTATATTTTTAAACTTTAAAAGCGTTCTCCTGAAAAATCAATTGTTTTGATTTATGGTGTTCTTGAAAGGGGCGAACGAAATGTCTAGCAAATTAATTAAATTATTAAAAAGGACGTTAGTGATAATGAATAACTTTATGATTTTATTTCTTAAAAATACGTTGCCCAAATGTTGTGCACCCCTGGCTTGACTTGTTAAGCTATTTCGGTGGTATATAATAACGCACGAAATAACTCGATAATCAGTTTGTCAGAGCAGTCAGTGGCAGGTTGACGTCGTTTCAGTGTCACTTATTCAGTGAGTTCAGGTTCAAGGCCATTTATATTATTATGATTGTGTAACATGTTTTTGAATGAGTTATTTTTCATTTTCAAATAACATTTGTTATTCTTGCTTAGTAAAATCGATTGAAGCTCTGTTAAATCATTTGCCGTTAAAATGTCAATCATTTCAACTTTTTTATTTATTTAAGAGCTCGGAAAATTCGGTGCCTGGTTAAGAATCAAAAATCCATATCGTCAAATATTCAGGAGACACAAATATATATATTTATTTTTTAATTAATCAATATATTTTCAGCATTTTCTTACTTTTTTTATTGAAACATTTATTTGCTAACTCTGTATACACATATATAATACATACATATATACACTCATTAAAAAAACCTAAACATTGTTGACATTTTTTGCAGACATTTGTCACCAAGCCACACCTTATGTGTTTGTCGGTAGAGACAAATCGTCAATTTTTTTTAAATTTATCATCAAGCATGTTTTATCATTCATTTGTTAAACTGGACATTCGACTGTTTTAATCCATGATTTTTTATTTTGCGCATACTAATTGATCAGTAAATAATTTCAATTATTCTATGAAATTAATTTTATTTTTCATGGCTGTTTAATACAAACGTGTTTGAATATCATATTCATGAGATCCAAATAATTTTATTTTGCTCACGGTTTCGCTATAAAATTGGTGACATCCGGTCATAAGATTGCCTGAGAATTTCGTTAATTTGGTTTTAAAAGGATGTGTTGTTTGGCTAATGAAGCAGGATGCTCAATTCTAGAAAAAATACAACTTCAAGGTTTTAAAACATTATTATAATACCTGTGTATCTATAACTATGTAATTAAACACTTGTAAAAGTTTTATTTTATTACACGAAATTTTCACGAAAATTACACGAAAGTTTCGAAAATCACAGATGTTTTTATCTGCAGGTGAAAACATCTATAGTTTTCTAAACTAGTTGTGTGTAATGAAATAAAACTCATTATGTGGTATTGTACAAGGGTTAATTTTTTTAAATAATCAACATGTTTTTCCACAAAGTTAAAACTATGTTTGTCATAACTTTGATATTTATTTCGTTTTTAAGATTTTTTTTGCGGAATGTTTTGTAAAAATTCTCATTTTTATTCCCATTTTAGGCACGAAGTCAAATTAATTTGCAATCATGGCCGATTCAAAATACAAGTTAACGTACTTCAAACTGAAGGGTTTGGCAGAGTCCATCAGGATGGTCCTTTCATATGCAAATGTGAAATTCGAGGACGTTCGTCTTTCTCACGACGATTGGCCAGCATTGAAGCATTGTAAGTATATGACTTATTACCTGATTCTTTTATTTTATTTCTTCAATGGCACCAACGAAATAATACGTCTAGTATTTTTGTTAACTATTTCATACTTGGCTATTTGGTTAGCTATATTTTGCTTTATAGCAATATGACTGACAACGTACTATTATAAAGATATATGTTATAACTTTGCAAGCGCAAAGGCTCTCATGATTTCTTGATTATTTGAAATTAACTTGATCAAATAAATTAATAACAAAGGATAAATTATATGGCGTCATTATCATAAAGCCATTATTTATAAATTAATTAGAGTTTTTAACAGGCTATGCACGCGATTTAGATTATTGTGTTTTGTAAACTGATGAGTCAATATTTTTTTTGGTTTTTATTTTATTTTTGTTGTTGCTGTCATAGTTTGAAAATTGATATTACTTTATTTCCGATTTTCTAAAAATACTTTCGAAGAAAAAATGCATACATACCTGGTTATTTGACTGACTTTTAATACAAAAGCACTGAAAGGTCAGCGATTTTATAAAATAATAAGATTATACGATTACGAATGGCTCTTCAACCATTTTTTGTAATATTTCTTTAAATATTTTATATCTTTATTCTTTGCTCATGTTTTTTTCGTCTTATTAAACGTATATCGCACACTCCTTGCGAGAACGTCATAAATCAAAAATCGTCAATTTTTAGTTGTGCATGTTTTCGGAATGCCCAAAAATACTATATCCCAGCAAAAGAGGCATATTTTTAACATAATATTTACCCGCTACAGGGCAGAAAGTGTTGTTTTTGCATTTTGAAGAAAAGGTATTGCTTAATATATTTTTTTTTATTTACTAAATATTTCTCAAAAGGAGAAAAAACAACCAGGTTTTACGTAAAAAGATCTGTTGCACAATAACAAGTTTCATAAATGGCTTGATATTTATTTATAATACATTGTGTTGAATTTTAAACTTTAAAAACGTTCTCCTAAAAAATCAAGTTTTTATTTTATTTATGACGTTCTTAAAATGAGTGAGCGATATATGAAAATCGATATGTGAAATCTTTCCGTCGTTTTTTATGGTTATGTTGGACTAACATATATATGATGTGTTCTCAGCTTATCCAAACCAAAAGCTTCCCTGCCTGGAAGTCGACGGGAAGAAGCTAAACCAGTCCGTGGCTATCTGCCGATTCCTGGGCAAGAGATTCGGCCTGATTGCCGATGATGCCTTCACAGAAGCCCTTCAGGATGCTCTCGTAGACGATCTTTCGGACTTCCGCGATAGTAAGCCGTATTTAAATATAACTTTAAAATCACTTGGTAAATATCACTATTTATTAAAATCTATTACGCATGTTCCATGCGTTTTGCATCATTTTCAAACAGTTGTTTAACGTACCAAGGACACATTTCTAAAATTTACACTTTACGCTATTTCAAAATGATGCAGAATGCATCAAAACACGTGTCACAATAGATATTAAGAAATGGTGATATTAACCAAGTGAAATTTAAATGAGAAATGGATTTATATTACCATAAAGTGACTGCCAAATATTTTTTTTTTAAATTTAAATTTAAAATCCATTTTTTCATTAATTGATTCGGCAGTCGCTTTGTGGTGAAATCTATCCATTTTTAATTAATTTTTTACTTAGTAACTACCACTATTGTTTATGGTACGGTTTCCGGTTAAGTGATGCGGAATGCATTGAAACACGTGTCACAGCAGATTTTAAGAAATTGTGGTATTTACTAAATAAAACATTAATTAAAAATTAAAAATTCAAGTTTGCCAAGTAAAAATCTGTTTCATAAAATCATTATAATATAAATTTATGTAAGAGATAAACCATTTGAAATGAAAAACAAAACACTTGAAATGTATTTTTTAATCATTTAGATGATCGATTTGATTTTTGTGTTATCAGATTGCTTTACTGCGTTAATTGATTATATCCATATCTGAATTCAAATCAATCATTTTTGAAAATTTGAAGAATTAAACATTCTTATAAATAAATATAATATTGATAAAAAAAAATACAAAATCACTGTGATATTATAATAAATTATTTGTATTGTATATAAGAGCATATATATATGTATATATTTATATATATATATATATATATATATATATATATATATATATATATATATATATATATATATATATATATATATATATATATATATATATATATATACATATATACATATATATATATATATATATTTATATATATATATATATATATATATATATATATATATATATATATATATATATATATATATATATATATATATATATATATATATTTATATATATATATATATATATATATATATATATATATATATATATATATATATATATATATATATATATATATATATATATATATATATTTATATATTTATTTATTAATGCTTATTGGTTTCAAATTGTTTTTTTTAGAAATGAAGTCACATATGACACTAAAGACACCAGAATCCGAGAAAGAAATGAACGATGGTTTAGATTTGTATTTCAAGAATGCTGAAAAGGCGGCAACCGATGGTTGTTTATATGGATCTAAGGTATGTACATAAATATAATAAAGAAACATATTTTTCTTCGTTATAAACACGTTCGTTATATTCATACATATCCTTCCCCACAGACGTGAAATAACGTCTATTGTTTAAATCCGTATTCATAAATCCAGTTAAGCTTTGACCTCGGAACGAAATTTCCTTACAAAAACATTAAGACGATCGCTACTCTGTATATCCTACCCTCATCATGTTGAAACTATAATTTTAGTTTAAATTACCATCCCAATTGCAACTCATTTCGTTACTGTTATCGAATTTCCCATTTTGAATTGAAATGTCAGTTGGTAAATACCGCTTTTTCTTAAAATCTATTGTGACACGTGTTTCTATGCATTCCGTATCATTTTCAAACACCGTATGTGAAGCTAAGTCTGAATTTTAGAGTTGTTTTGTTGGGACGTTGAAGGATGAAGAGGGGATAAGAGATGTATGTTTTTTTAATAGTGGTAAGATGGACAATAGGGGGGAGGATTTTTAGTCATTATCGTTTTGTTCCTTTTAAAGGTTTATATTAATTTTTAACTAACTTATCATCACGCTGCTTTCCCGCAGAGGTGGGCAGAGAGAAAAGATCATCACACCAATCCGTCTTTGCACACAAATTATTATTCCTATTTTGCCATGAAAATAATTATTGATTTCAATAAACTGTTTAATTTTTGCGTATTTGCTCAATGAATTTCACATTTACAGTTAGCTTTTGTAAGGAGTGCAAGTACTTTTTTAAATGTGTAAACAAAAATTGTTTTTGATAAAGATATAGAAAGGAGAGTGAATGCTGGGAACAAAGTGAACGGTGCACTGAAATCAGTTACAGCAAATAAAAACCTATCAGCGGAAGCTAAACTGGCAGTGCACAACGGAGTCCTGGTTCCAATTCTAATGTATGGAAGTGAAACATGGAGTTGGCAAAAGAAGGATGAAAGTAGACTGAATGCAGTCGAAATGCGATCTCTCAGAAGAATGTGTAACAAAACGATGTATGATAGATGTGCGAATAGTGAAATAAGGAAGGAATGCAAAGCTGAGATAAGCATTATCGATAAAATTAAGAAAGGTGTGTTGAGATGGTTTGGACATATAGAACGAATGAGTGAAGAAAGAACGGTAAAACAAATTTATGAGGCGAATGTTAGCGGGAAAAGAAGCAGAGGAAGACCGAGAAAAACATGGCACGATCAGGTATGCCAAATACTTGAAAGTGGTCAGGTTAGGAGTCGTAACAATCGGCGGGTATGTATGAGGAGATGCATGAACGTGGAAGAGGCGAAGAATGTTTGCAAGGACAGAGTGGTGTAACGCTCTATTCTCTCTGCCTACCCCTGCGGGGAAGCGGCGTGATGGTTAGTTAGTTAGTTAGTTAAAATTGTTTTTCATTATTGATTTAATGATTTTATTTGCAGGTTACCTGGGTGCATATTTACTTGACTTCAATGATCGAAGTCCTGCCAGCATATCTTAACAAGACCGACTTCCTGAAGCCGTATCCCAAACTGGCCGCTCTTACTGAGAAGGTGATGAGCAAAGACAGTCTCAAGAAGTGGATTGAAACCAGACCTGCCGATGACCACAAACCCCACCAGAAGTAACATCGTACTGCCAATAAGTGTCAATTAAATATAAAAATAAACAAATTAAAATTTAAACAATTAATTATTTTTATTTAAAATCCTCATTGTTTCCTTGTAACGAATTAAATAGCCGAAATTTTAATCATATAATCTTGAACATAATCGACAGCCGACGATACATATCGTAGTCATACAGGAGAAAGTGACCAAGTGCATTTTTTTTACAAAAACGTGATCATTGACTAATTGATATCTTGCTAGCTTAAAGTTGCCCTGAAAAAATTCCATAGGATTTTAAACGTGGAAGTATAATAAATTGACTAGTCAAAAATGACTAAATGCATTGATTTTTATTATTTTCCCAAGCAAAGGTGACTTAAATGGCCCCTCTTGAATATTTTATGTATTGTCAGTTGGTCACTTTCTCCTGTACGACTACGATATGGTAATAATAGAAAGATCCATAGTCAGCGTGTTATGTCAATACCTTCATACGGAGTTTAATCATGGACCCTCAATATCAGCACTATGAACCGATTAGAGTTATTCATCTTTACATCGCAGAATATTCTTATTCCATGGACCGATATGGTCAGCAACGCAAATGTGCTCCAAAGAGCAAAAGCAAAGAGACAGTTGCTGACTGATATCAAGGTCTGGAAGGTGTCCTATCTGAGGCATGTGCTTAGAGGAAACAAGTACGAGCTATTGCACCTAATCACAAAAGGTAAAATTGAAGGTCGACGAGGTGTGAGCAGAAGACAGATCTCATGGCTCCGGAATAAATGAGATTAGACTTGTGCCTTTAATAATTGTGTAATGGACTTCCTATTACATGCTTCAAAAAGGTCTTTAATATCCAATTGAATATCCTCACAAAGAGCATTAAACTAAAAATACCGTAAAAACCAATAAAAAAAATTATCCGGGTGTGTTCAAAATTAAAAAATTAAACTCATTATTCAAAACATATTAATAATAATAAAAATACATGTACTCTGAAGCCTCAAATAATACTCATACTCAAATAAGGATGAAAGAAATTGCTCACATGAAAAATCTGGATTTGATAATTTGACAAAAAAAAATCATTAAAAAGAACATATCAAATCAAAAAATGAAACATTATGAACTGATAGGCATCTTTAGTTAAACGCTCGTAAAAATCCGGAGAGATATACAAGTTACATACAAAATCTCATAAAATCAGTTGAATTAATCCATTTAAATGCAAACTTTAAAATATTCTCCGAACCCATCCTAATAAGGTTCAGAGAATTTCAAACATTAAAGTTATTTGAATACACACACATACATATACACAAATATATATATATACATGTATATTTATATACATATATTTATATATATATATATATATATATATATATATATATATATATATATATATATATATATATATATATATATATATATATATATATATATATATATATATATATATATATATATATATATAAATATATATATATATATATATATATATATATATATATATATATATATATATATATATATATATATATATATATATATATATATATATATATATATATATATATATATATATATATAAAATTGGCTTGCCTTGGCGGAAAAAATATACATATTAATGCCCGGTCAATAATTGAAAATATATCTTCTGGTAACTTTGACTCTTCAACCGGAAAAAAAATATATCACGCTAACCTGGCAAGTTATTTAAAAAAAAAGTTCAATTTGTGTCATTCAAAAAACAGTATAATATACTAGGTTTTTCTTTAAAAAAAAAGATATAGCCTTATTTATGCAAAATTTATTAAGCTGATTTTATGATTATTTTATTTTTTAGAAATTCCGATGGTTTAGTAAAGTGAAAATGTTAATGATAAATTGAATAATAGTTTGTTTTATTGTTAAACATAAATTAGAATCCTAAAATATGAAATTTTGATGAAGTAGAACTTAAATAACTGATCTAAGGGGTAGATTTTCGGGATATTCATAAAAGTGGAAATATCTCGAAAATTAAGGCATTTTTATGGAGGTCATATTATTATTTTTTGGTGAGTCTTAACCTGGCCTAACATCCTTAAATGGAATACGTTGGATTATGGGACACCCTGCATATATATTATATATTATAAAGCGGTTGATTGAAACCCTTGAGGTGATTTTTCACGAAAAGTTTGCTATAAAAGGTGTCCAGTAATTCATATATTTATAAATATATTAAAGAAGTTTCATAGGCCCTGATTTCCCATCGGAAGGTATAATCATACATTTCTATACGTAATAATATTTCAATCGAATTATTTTTTCCAATAAGTATCCAATATTAAATTGATAAATAATTACTACCGGGCATGCTGTAGCAATTATTATAATAGTTCATTATAATAGAGTTAATTCAATTTACATATTTAATAAAGAAATATTATTTGTCGAACAACATTCGGCATCGTCCGAGTTCATCCATTATTTAAAATCGTGTTAAATTATACCCCTGCCCCTGCATATCCAAACATAATATCGGAGTAATTGATTTTAGTACCCACCCCTAATGACGAGTATTAAAATCAACAAAGCGACATGCGTCACAAATTGTGGTAAGAACCGACATGGGTTCCAAACTATTTTACGACTAATAATTTCATACACTTTTATTAATGTTTTACTATTAAATAACTACATACCATATACCATAAGTCGGCAAAGTATGGCTCCGGAACCGCTCTGGCTCTTTGATCTATCAGTGCGGCTCCGGTACAAATATCCGCGAGAAGGCTCTTCGACTGTATTCATATTTGTGAAGCATGAACCTTATTAAAAGCAAACTGAGAAATCGTCTTATTGATGACAACCTGGAAACGTGCTTAAAATAAAAAATAACGACTTCCAAACCCGACTGCATCAAACTTTGAAAGGAGAGGCAAGGACATTGGCGTTCTTATGGAAACCTTACTTTCAAAAGGTTTTTCGTCATTGAATAAAATGTTAAAATGTGTGAAATCAAATTTTATTGAGTGAACCCATAATTTAAAAATGTCTTTAAATTATAATGAAGGTTTATTAGAATTATAAACAGTTTTTTTTTATTCATTTAATATATTTACATTTTTATTTTTAACATAATAACATTTGATTCATTTATACATATGGAGAACTTTTATATTTCGATTCGCTGTGCCTCTCCATAAAAGAGTCTGTGCTCTTGTGCTTGGAAAGGGACTTACACTCGTGGTTTAATGTTATATAATAAAATTTATAATAGTTTTTTTTTTATATATATTTTTTTAAGATTTAAATGTATAGAGCTTTAATTTTTTTCTTAAGGATTTTTATACCATCTATTTTTTTATTTCTTCAGGGAGTTTATTGAAATGTTTGATTGCCAAATATTTGAAGTTTTGCTGAAATTGCTTGGTGTTGCATTTTGGAGTAGAAAAATCGTTTGAGAATCTCGATGATAATTTTTTTGTTAAATTTAAATAGTTGTCACCCTTTAGTATTTGAAAAACTGCGGTTTTTTTATAAATGGATTCTATATTTGGGACTTGAAATTTGGAGATTCTGCTCTCATTTTTTTTAAATAGTTGTTATGTGCATATTTGGTTATTTGGCTAATAAGTTTGCACTGCACTATACTTAATCATTTTATTTTACTATGATATGTATATATATATATATATATATATATGTGTATTTATTCAATACTACCCTGGACTGGTATCTGAAGCGGAGGGCTGATCACCTTTCCTTCATGTTAATGATCAAGATAACACTGCGTTTATATGATGCAGTGCCCTATGCACCATTGAGGTTCGGATAAGGGTTTGAATGAATGTAGGAATATATATATGCATACAAATTATTCTGAAACATACCAACAAAATGTTTGTGACGCCATTTGTCATTAGGAACCAAGAATGTCAATACATATATACCTTTATAACTACATTATATAAATACACCGACTGAAGCACATATTCAAATCAATACCTCTGCGGCGTTCTTTCAGTAAGGAAGAAGCAGTAGAAAAACAACTGATTTTGTTTATTAATCCGGTTGCAACACTCTTCGTGTGCTAAAATGGCGTGCTCCAAATATAGGCTCACGTATTTCTCCATCAAAGGAAGGGCGGAGTCCATCCGGTACATTTTCGCCTATGCAGGCGTTGATTTCGATGACGTCAGAATATCCTCAGCCGATTGGCCCACCCTCAAGGACTGTAAGATTCTAATTTACCAAAACTACTAATATTTTTGTTTTTTATCTACCATTATCATTATCATTCTATTATTATCTAAGTCTTTATAAGCGAATTGTTGGGTAATATATCCAAAATTGAACAAGGTTATTGGATTGAATTCTACATTTATTTATGTATATGTTAATGTATATGTTTGGTCTTATTAAGATATTATCAAACACTCTAATAAGACGAAACGCGTCACGTATTAACATGTACATAAATAAATGTAGAATTCAATCCAATAAACCTTACAACATTTTGAGTGTGTCCAAATACTTGTTCACACAATCTGGATTATCTCCAATTACAGGAGTTATTTTCATATTATTTTTTGACAATATTAGAGTTTCTGCTTAATAAAAAGCTTCTTTACATCTCACCAATAGATGTCTCTAGTGAAGTTCTAGTGAATCAAGAACAGGTTTCTAAATTGGTTCATATATATAGAACTTCCAAGAATTTGAGTAGTGTGGTTGTCAATAATGGGTAGAATTGAGGAAAGTTACACGTGTGTAAAGTGATCACTTAAACCAGCCTATGACAGTCGTCAGCCTCGAAATGCCCAGACTTCCATATTCTTCTTCATCATTGATGAAATGCCAATAAACCTTGTTTAATTTTGGACATATTACCCAACAATTCAAATGGAATTCTACCAACTGTCTGCAGTTACAATAAAAAATCTTTATAAGCGCCTTGAGGTTGTATTTTACGAAAATGGCTATTTACAAATTAACCAAATATATTATTATTATTATTATTACTACCATCACGCCACTTCTGCAACTCTGCAGGGGTAGGCAGAAATGATGGAACGCCACTCTCTTATGTCCTGACGAATACGTAAATTCATATCCCTTGTAAACTCACAAGTAAGATCATGGAACTAAAATCATACGCCTACGTCATACTTCATTACTAACTTAAAATCTTTGTGAGAAATTTCCATATACTTGTTCACAAATCTGGATTATCTCCGATTATAGGAGCTCTTTTTTTTCACATCTCAACAAAGTTGAAGAAGAATATAGAAGTCTAGGCATTTATGTAAATGCCCAGACTTCCATATTCTTCTTCAACTATGTTGAAATGTCAAAAAAAATACTTAAGATCATTGAATTGCTTAAAATCATACCTTTAACTATATGGTGAGTATTTTTGTCTAGAATTTTCACTCATGAATCACATGAAATCAAAGTAACTTTAAATAGGAATAAACTTTGAAACTTATAAAGTTGAAGCCTAAGTAGGGCCATGATAAGCGGTGCTGTATAAGCCGTAGCTAGATTTTAGAATCACCTGGACGTCAGATAATTTTAAAAAATCCTGAAATACACTCATACCGTTCTCTATATCCACACATCTAGTCATACATATCAAGACATGTATGACTGTATGTGTGGACTTTGATACGACCAGATTTCAGGTTCGGATTTGGCCGTGTCAAGTCCTTTTAGGCCACCCTCGTTCTGTTCGTCCATTCCCATTTGACGAATATACTCTCCTACTTTACTTTATAAGGTTCTCTAAGGTGTTTAGAAAAAAAATAGTGGGAAAAATAAACGATGTCTGAAATTGAAATTGAATTCTGAAATTCCAAGAGATTACGTCATAATAGAAGACCATTTTGAAACATTTTAGGGGTTAAGGAAGCATTTTCAGCGCGAGAAAAGTCCATTTCCTGTTTGTTCCTGGAAATTTGTGTTATATTACTCGAAGTAGTAGCGTTAATAACGTCACGTTTCATTGCCATGTGCTTTTTTTTCTTTTTTTAACGAATTTATTTCAGATAATTCAATTACTTATTTTTTCCAATCATACGTTTTTTGCGCAGCTTATCCGTTCCATCAATTGCCTCTCCTCGAGGTCGATGGAAGGAAGCTGAACCAATCTGTCGCCATCTGCAGATATCTCGGTAAGAGGTTTGGGCTGGTGGCCGAATGTCCCTTCAACGAAGCTCTGCAGGAAGCCTTTGTTGACAATCTCAAGGATGTTCAAGTCAGTAAGTGAAAATAATAATAAACAGATTTTAATACCTTTTTCTCAATAATTAAATGTCACCTTTGGGTGTTCAATCAGTTCATCAATAAACCTTTTGTGTTTTTCATTGCTTTTTTATAATTATTTGGTGTTATTTTTTGACATCTCATCAAAGATGAAGAAGAATATGGAAGTCTGGGCATTTACGGGGCTGACGACCGTCATAGGCTGGTTTAAGTGATCACTTTACACACGTGTAACATTCACCAATTCTACCCATTATTGACAAACACACAACTCAAATTCTTGGATGTTCTATATATATGAACCAATTTTGAAACATTGTTCTTGAATTACTAGAACTTCACTAGAGACATCTATTGGTGAGATGAAAAGAAGCTTTTTATTGAGCAGAAACTCTTTTATTAGTATGTGAGGTCCGAATCCTGGATTATAATCACACACATGAGAATTTATAGAAACAACAAATAAATATGTACAAAAAACATAATACAGAATTTTAAAAAAAAAAAACAGAAATACTAATGAACAGATGCAAAATGGTAAGAAAATCACACATCAATATGAATATCTTTAAGAAAATCACTCATACGCTGGATACCTCATCGGACAAAAATCGATGATATCTTCCTTCAACCTATAAAGTAGTTAATCGACAGGATAATTGATTGATGAACCTCTTTTAATAATGGTTTCTCTTGTCAAATGTATACAAACCCCCAAAATTTAATACAACAGATAATTCTTCAGCTTTTGAACTAATTTAAATTTCATTTATTGAAAAACAAATTTGATCAGATAACACTGGATATAACTGAAAATTAATATTTAGAAGAAAAACATATATAATACAAAAAAAATCTCCTAATCTCTTTGTCAAATGCACACTTAGCAGGCTATTTCACAGAAAACTACATAGGTGCATAATCTTTGTTGGTAAACTGCTATATAATAATTACATTTTAAGAATGCAAAAAGGATTTGGATTTTAAAATAAAATACATATTTATTTTTTTAACAGAAGTAACCGCAGCATTGACAGCAAATACTACCGAAGCTAAAAATGAAATGAAAGAAGCTTTGGAGTACTTTTTGGTTAAAGCTGAAGAAGCTGCATTGAAAGGATGCATATACGGATGCAAGGTACTGTCATGTTGACGTTTTATAATTGTAATTATTAATTGAATGTTATTGTTTTTTATCGATCCTCCTGACGATTTGAATTCATCATCTCGCAGGAAAATATAACTGCCCTACGCCAATATTCTAACCAGGGTCTTTTGATGTCCTATGTCCACTTTTACCCCTAAGCTAAGAAAACACTTGTATGAACTAAGAATATTAACGAAATCTTACAATCAAAGGGAAGTAATACCCTCTAACATCAATTTAATGAAACCCGCCCTTCTTACCGAGATAAAACTTTACAAATCGACTATAGAGGGGCACGAAATTTGTTCGATATCTCGATACGTTGAAATCATAAAATCGAGAATAAAGCGCAGCTTATAGGTTAAAGACATCAGAGTGTCGTGTTTCAAATCCTGGGGCAAAACAGTAATTTTTTTTCCTGTCATAGGATAACATTGGTTATTTTATAATAATAGTTATTTTTCTCTCTGTTTATTAACCAGCTGCCAGTTTATCCCGAACGTGACTCGGGCAAGTGCAAGGAGTTTGTGTTGCATTGATGAGTCCTAGTGATTGTTTTTATTGACTAACCCGAGAAGTGTTAAGGTAGTCCTGTTTTGAGTTGTTTGGTGATGATTTCCTGCACCGACGAATTTTCTCGCCAAAATCCGACTGTAAGGTGGTTAAATGTTAAGTGTTTCCTCGTTCTCATGTGAATTTTGTTACATTTTTAAAATAATGATTAGTTGATTATTTATGATCAATCCTCCTTGATATACAATATTTTTCAAGGACAAAAAAACTATCGAAATCGTGTTGGTAAGCTCACTTTATTTCAACTACTGAGGGATTTAAAATCGATTATCCATACTTCTTTTCATCAAGTTAACGTTGCTGTACCGATATCGATACTATCGTGATTTGTGTTATACCCTTCATAAGAATCTGAATTTCTTCAAATTCCCTTTGCCAGCTCGTTGATGCTTCAAATGGACCAGAGAGACAAGACAGCCCATTTTCAAATCACTGCATATTTTTGTTTCTTTCCAGATCACTTGGGTGGATCTAATCTTCTTGGGAACCGCCGAATACATGGAAAGTAAAATTGGAGAGTTTCTTCTCCCATATCCTCATCTCACCTCTCTCGTCGACAGAATTAAGAACAACGACAATGTCAAGAAGTGGATAGAGAGCCGCCCAGAAGATGTATTTTAAATGATTTGAAACAAAGAAATAAAATATTGATTTATCAACAAACCGTGTGAATGTAACCTGTTGATTTTTCTAAATCGAAACATTTAAATAAATGTCTAAAATAGCTTTGGATGTGATTGTTTTTTTTTAAATACAGTTTATAATAAAGGTACCTAGTTATTTACTTTAATATCGACGCAGACATCATTTGATGGTCACACCGTTAAATAAAAAATATATGTGGGTTCAACCGAATCCATCCTAATTTCCCATTTTAATTTACCGTTTATTAGACGTACCTATCCTCTAATTCTGTTAAAATTTTACCTGTAGCGAAAAATCCAACACAAGATATGCAGCTAAGTGTGAAAATAGGTTCTTAAAAGTACCTACTTAAAATCCGCTGCCACATAAATCAGTTAACAAAATACAAGTAGGTACCTATTTAGTATATACCTAAGTAGGCGGTAGATATATATTTTTAAAAAATAATTAGGTGCCTACATCGTCATGTTTTCGTCTGTATGGTTAATTCATTAGCAACAGCTCGCAATCTGTACAAAATATTTTTTTAAGTCGGCGATGACTCATTTTAATTATCATCGCATTAAAACTATAATAACCTATGTCCACAATTCGTTGTCAGAACTCATTCCTAACAAGTATAATTATTAAAGTGTTCACACATTCCAGAGATAGAAGAACAACTTGCAAAATTATTTGTAATATTTGCATTAATAATCATTGATTTATTTATCAATTATAAACCAAACCGATCGGATTGCGTCTGAATTGATTTGTTGTGGTACAAATTAGCGGTAACGTTCCGTATATCCATTTTTGTTTGGGATTTTCGTTACAAAGTCATGCTTTTATTTGGGAATTAGTTCATCGAAACGCCTTCATGATAAAGGTAAGTTGAAAATATTCTTTCTTCTGACACTAACTAATCCACACCTTATAGTGCATAAGATGCTACATCGAATCAATGCGGTGTTGATTTAATCATTAATCTCATAAAGGCGTAGTCATCAGCTCTGCGCTTCGAGTGGGTACCAGTTGAGGATACTAAATTAATGTTTCAGAGAATAAGTCCGTTATAACTATTTTTCACCTTAAGAATCGATCTTGAGACCTACAGAACGGATATTAATTTAATGTTTGAGGGAAGAAACCAGCTTTGACATTTTTTTCACCCTAATAATCGATCTCAGGACCTTCAGAACGGTAGCACCCTCATCACAAAACTACATTTACTCGTAAGTAGGCAGTCTAAGTTGGGAATTTTAATTAGGTAAGTAAATTTTGAAAAGTAAAAAATAAAACTATTGCATTTTTCCTCTTCTTGTTATAAGTATTAGTTAACGGTTTTCTAAATACGAGGATAATGGATCATTAACAGTCGTGATGAATATCTAATTTAACACACTCAACCCATAAAGAATTGTATTATACTCGTTTTATGTTTATAACAGTCGATATAATCAATTTTTTTTGTGGAAAATTTGCCCTCGTAAATACGTTGTTTTCGTACGTTGGTAATGAATGACGTCGCAGAAACGATGGACTTATTGTAATATTGGTAACATTGCTAAATTATTGGCAGCTCTATTTGTTGATATCTATGGAAAACCCACCCAGCCTCCCCCTTTCCTCATATTTGTATAACACAAATGGTAGTGTAGTGGTAAACGAACAATCCACACTACTACTTTACAGTTCTATAAACCATAGACAATAAACCATATGACGTCATAAAACGTTCGATGACGGAAATTTGATGATGTATGCGAACGCACCTTTTTTATTTTATTCAAATATCTTCTTCTTCTTCTTCTTTTTGTAGATCCTAGGGATCTGTTTGTGCCTCTTCTTCTCTACAGATTTTAATAAGAATGTTATCGATAGTCTTGTGATTTTTCATGTTAATTTATTTGCCAATAAACCAACATCGTAACTAAAATCTATTTGTACATCTATATTTATTCCTTTCAAATATTTCCGAGTGATAGATAATGGACATAATACTCTATAACTCCAATCCGTAGTTACACTATTGACGTGAAGTTGGTTGCTAGTTACGAGTGACGTTCCGTAATTTTTCTGTTTCGGGCGGGTAAACTAGAAGTTTTTTACAAGTAAAAATAAGGTAAGTTGAATTTCCTCATTCGATACGGAGAATTTGGATACAATCAGAATATCAATAAATGTTAGAATTAGAATGAAAATTTAACATATTCGCGCTAATTTCTTGTCAAATAAACTATGAGAGCGTCGCCGGCTCGCACGGTAGTATGAGGTGATTACACGACGAAGCTTGTTTACTTATTCGGATGTTTATCCGGTGGATTATGGATTATGGAATGTTCAGACGCTATAAAAAGAATGACCGGTTCATCCTCGGAGTCGGAATTATTTTATTGCCCAACTTTGAATTTGTGACCGGTGTTTTTACGACAAAATTATGCACCAAAATAACATGTGAACCATTTCATTTTATTATTGCTTTAAAAAATAAAATAAAAATAAGTAATTACCTACCTACTCAACAACACATAGCACTTAAAAAAAAAGCCTTATTCTCTTTTTACATGATTTTTTTAAACTTCATCTTTGATTTAATCTAATATTTATTAAAAGAATATCGATTTATTCTTGTTATATTTTGTAAATGAGTATTGTATGCTGTGTTATCGTATATATGTATGTAGTATAATAATAATTAAGAATTAATTCTGTATTTCCTGTCATACACTTGAAAGTGCAATTAACACCGGTTTAACCATCCTTTTTAATATATTTTTCTTGAAACATACTTCTATTTACATTGTGTTTTGTAAAAGTTAGATATATTCATCAATTTAAGTGACAAGGTTTATTAGATTCTTAAATAAGGGGCAAGTCAATAGTTGCATGAATTTAGAAGTATCAAAATCAATACTATAGAACGGGGCTTGAACTTTGATGTGTTACTTCAGCCCAGTACAAAAAAGAGATTTAAATCTGTATTTGGTCTACAATAATGAACGTATCGACATGATTCATTGTTTCCCTGACAGGTGACACTTCGCGCACTCCTTTCAAGAACGTCATAAATCAAAAAACTTGATTTTTCAAGAGAACGTTTTTAAAGTTTAAAAAGAAATCACAATGTATTAAAAATAAACATCAAGCCACTTATTGAACTTTTTACTGTGCAACAGATCTTTTTAGGTAAAACCTGAAGGTTTTTTCTCCATTTGAAAAATATTTAGTATATTTAAAAAAATAATTAAACAATACCTTTTCATCAAAATGCAAAAACAACATTTTCCGCCCTGTAGCGGGTAAATATTAAGTTAAAAATATGCCGCTTTTTCTGGTATATAGTACATTTTCTGGGCATTCCGAAAACACGCACAACTCAAAATTCACGATTTTTGATTTATGACGTTCTTGAAAGGAGTGAGCGACTTGTCACGATACATTCATTATTGAAGACCAAATACACCCGTTCTACTGTATATAAAATGGTGAAGGCATTGTGTGAATTTATGATTTATATTGCATTATAGATACATTTCAAAATGGCCGACTCCAAAATGAAACTGACATATTTCAACGTAAAAGGGCTAGCAGAATCCATTAGGTTCATATTTGCCTACGCAGATGTTGAATTCGAAGATAATCGGATTACAAAAGCTGATTGGCCATCTTTGAAAGAATGTAAGCATTGCACATCAAATTATTAGTAAAATATTTGTTAAAAAAATATAAATGTGTTATGACCGTATTGTCAAAACTAACAAAAAGAATAAATCAAAATAAAATGATTCCCTGAATGTTTTTCGCAGATACTTTTTGGCACATTTTATAAACTTAATAAAATAAACTATTTAGTTTTTAACCACTTTTTATTGGTACTATTCTCCAACCACTTTATCATCATCAGGATCAAACATGTACTCCTGTTTAACCCTGGTGATAACAAGGTACTTGTAGAAACCGGTTGGAGAAAAGTACCAATAAAAAGTGGTTAAAAACAAAGTAGTATTATTTTATAAAGTTTTTAAAAATGAAATGAGTCGATACCAAATACACATTACCAAATACATCATTAGTTCCGAATTATTAGTAATGTAATATTCAAAACATGGTTTGCTATTTTTCATAATTTGTTTATTTTTATGACAACTGCCAGGTATACATATTTTAGAATGTACTTTTTTTAGTAGTAAATATAGATGAATTATTCTACTAACTAATAAGGAGTAAAATAAAGTATATTTTAATCTGGTAAGATTTTTTTAAATAAAGTAAATATTTTTGTTAATACATCAAAAACCCAATCAGTTGCGATATTTTTAAAATTTTAGGTTTTAATCATTATTTTACAAACTTACCACTTTTGATAAAAGTTTATAAAATGAGCCACAAATCATTAACAAAAAATATATTTTTTAATATTGTCACTGACTTTATTTATTATAATTACCAATATGTAATTAAATTACAAACTATTATCATAAAACATTATATGTTTAACCTTTAAAAAGATTGAACAAACATTTTTACTGTGCGTCTCTTTCACTCTCGGATACCTACAAGTACTCAAGTCATATGGCGATACATGGCTTGAGCGAGATGCAGGTATATTTGTCTAACTAACCCGATCACCAAGATCTTATTTTGTCATCAACTTTTTAAAAAGATATTTTCTTGATGTCGTAGTGTAAAGAATGAAGATAAACCAATTTTTAGCAAAAAATCATTAGAAAATCAAAACTCGGTACAGAAAAATAGAGGTTTGAATCTTAGGTATGGCGCTGTTGGAAACTGGCCATTATTGTAGGTGTATCAAGTGTCGGTAATCAGTAGATTGACATTTTTTCACATATTTAAAAATAGAATTTTAAAATTAATTTATTGCAATGGCTTTTTAAATAACACTTTTTTAAAGGATTAACCCACAAAGCCCTATTTTAGAAGACTGTCTGCTAGTAGGGTAATAACAATCTTATCTTCAATCCCTCATCCACACCCGATGGTGCATAGGGCACTGCATCATATATACGCTGTGTTATCTTGATTTTTAAGGAAAGGTGATCAGCCCTCTGCTTCAGGTACCAGTCCAGGGTAATATTGAATAAATATTAAAGTGAAAAAATCACTTATATTTATTTGACCCCCCTCCCCCGGGAATCGAACCCGAGACCTCCAGTACGGTAGCCAAGCGTGCTGACCATCGCTATACGGAGGGGGACATAATAAGGATAGGGAAGATAGATTTAAAAAGTACATCATAAACATGTAGATGTTTACAAAAAAATCTCGAATTCATTTTACAATTGTCAAGCGTCTACCCAACCCGGCTACTCTAATGTGCAAAGACAAATAGCCGCAAGTTAAAAACAGTCGTTTTAAGATAAACGAGTTTATAATCAACTTAAAATGATGCTTTTTGCCAAAACATGTATCAAATTAATACAATTTTGCGGCTATTTGGATAATGAATATCTCGTTAAAGGAAAGAGATAGAGAAAAATCTGTGATTGTATATGATAGAGGCCAATTATAAGAATGCTTTGGCCGTGTTAAGCCAAACAGCCGCCTCTTTAGTTACAGCTAGTTGCCTTTACACATTAGTATAGCGCCTGTTAAACGTTGTCACTATAGCCTGGGATAATCTAAGCATACTTTAAATTTTACATATTTGACAGTTTTAACTGGGTAAAAATTTTCCAGCATATCCATTCCACAAGCTGCCAGTTTTGGAAGTGGATGGGAAGGTCCTCAACCAGTCGGTAGCCATTGCCAGATATCTTGGAAAGAAGTTCAAGCTGGTTACGGAAGACCCATTCAAGGAAGCTCTTCTCGAAGCCCTGATTGATAATCTTAGGGACCTTCAAGGAAGTATGTATTCTTGGATCAAAGATATTTGACGCAAAGCATCGATAAAAAATTATTGATGTTGAATTATTGTGTGACGGATTTCCTTTTTTATCAGAAGAATTAGTTAAATGAAATGAAAGTTTTTTTTCAAAACGTCATACACACACCTTGTTTCATTTATGTACTTTAATTTATGTTGTATTATTTGTAATTCCGAGAAATATACTAATACACCTTATGGAAACGTATATAGAACTACAAAATCCAAAACGCAGAAACACATCAAACAAAACCTAACACATATGTAGGTACCGTATTACGGGGCCACTTGAACTTTGATGTGTTACTTGAGCCCAGTACAAAAAAAAAATCTGTATTTGGTCTACAATAATGAACGTATCGACATGATTCATTGTTTCCCTGACAGGTGGCGCTTACTGGGCTCAAGTAACACATCAAAGTTCAAGCAGCCCCGTTCTACAGTACTTCTTTTGGTCAAAAGAACTTTTGATTATTATGCGATAAAGCTGTACAACTTCCATTATCCATAGTCATTGAATAACAAAATTAAGTATAAAAGAGATATTCATAAATGGATAATGGAGGTGGGTAGATCTGAAATAGATCACATCATTCGCCCGTGTTGTATTTGATTTCATATCATTAACAATTTTCTTTACATGAAATTTTATAAATAAGTATTTTAAAATGTACCCTCGACACAGTAAAACCCAGTGTGGGCACATTCATGTAATTGTAGTTTGTAATTATGTGTATAAAAAATAAATACAAATATTTTTTGCAATGTAAATAAATATCTCGTCACAAATATTGCTTAGTGAGACATTCATCAAAAAATAATCAAAAGTTATAAATAAATATCAATGTGAATACTCTATCAAATTCCAATATTTAGCATAATCTAATTACTATGTTTTCAGAATTCCGTGATTTGATGCAATTGAAGACTGCAGAGGCTAAGAAAGACTGTGACGAAGCACTGGATTTCTTTTTGAATAGAATTGAGCCTGTTGCTTCTGAAGGATATTTCTATGGATCCACAGTAAGTTAATGAATGTAAAATATGTAAAAAAAAAAAAAACGTATAATTGAGGCCTTCTCATATGAGACTATACTCTGAAACTGAGTATATACTCTGTTTTTTTTGTTGATATGAACTAACAAATTCTCGTGACTGATGGTGTTGTTTACTTTATATATATTATAAAACCCTTATCCGTACCCCAATGGTGCATAGGGCACTGTGTCATATAAACGCAGTGTTATCTTGATCGTTTACACATGAAGGAAAGGTGATCAGCCCTCCGCTTCACGTACCAGTCCATGGTAATATTGAATAAATATTAGAGTGAAAAAATCACTTATATTTATTTTACCCCCCTTGGGAATCGAACCCGGGACCTCCAGAACGGTAGCCGAACGTGCTGACCATTACACTACGGAGGCGGGTTGTTTACTTTACCATATGTAATTATGAAATTTATATTTTTCATATTGTTACTTGAATTTTGTACGCAGATTTAAAATACTGGCATATATTACATATTTACACAACGGATCTATGACTTGCACCTGCTTTTCACACATTTGTATGAATGAAGCATGTAATTTTTTTGTGAATGGTGGTCATTGAATAAAAAATTGTCAATTTATATTTGATGTTTTCCCATTTTTGGATTCCAAAATTTAAAACAATTATAAAATGTACTGAATATACTCAATATTTACACTTGGATTAAAATGCACATTTGATAGTATATAGATGATGTAAGTAAAGAATCCGCCTCCCTAGTGTAATGGTCAGCACGCTCGGCTACCATTCTGGAGGTCCCGGGTTCGATTCCCAGGGGGGGTCAAATAAATAAAAGTGAT
Organism: Brachycentrus maculatus; assembly: GCF_059751285.1. Taxonomy (NCBI): domain Eukaryota; kingdom Metazoa; phylum Arthropoda; class Insecta; order Trichoptera; family Brachycentridae; genus Brachycentrus; species Brachycentrus maculatus. The sequence continues at coordinate 5,256,752 of NW_028280835.1, read as the reverse complement.
TTTTTCACTGTAATATTTACCCTGGACTGGTACCTGAAGCGGAGGGCTGATCACCTTTCCTTCATGTGTTAACGATCAAGATAACACTGTGTTTATATAATGCATTGCCCTATGCACCATTGGAGTGCGGATAAGGGTTTGAATTTAATTTAATTGAATTGTAAGTAAAGAATAAGGTGAAGACTATAACTGTTATAACGAAAAGGTTAATGCAGGAAAGAGAGTAGGTGGGGAAAAGAGAATAGTACTAGGATAATAGGCTAGGATACTTCAGGTTGCATACCCGTACTCATACAATTTTGTGTGAATTACGCACCTGTATTGTGTCCTTAAAGGGGTAATGATCTTCTGTATCCCATAAAATATGCCATTTCTCTCCAAAAATCTGGAGCACATACTATTCACCTTGCCTTGATATAATTCATAACATTACGTTGATCCTTTGTTGTGCCGCATGCATTGCTTGGAATGCATTGTATTGGCTCTTGCATTCCATAAGAAATTAGTAATTTTTACACTACTTATTGAATCTAATTAATTCATGTGTAAATAAAAATCTTATTTGCAATCTAACCTTTGCTGCTCCAAATAGTACAAAGGGCATTGCACCGTATTAATATTAATTAACCCATTGCAACACAAAGCCGGTGAATCGCTGGCCAAGGTCAAATTGTCACTGACTCACAAAGCCAGCGATTCGCCGGCTTTGTCTTTGAAGTAATTTCTTTAAATTAAAACTGATTGACAATAACTTTCACAACTCTGAACTGAACACACTCTTCCAAAACTACTTGGGGATGAGCCATAATGATCTAGCTTGCGAACATCAACAAAATCATGCTTTTATATTTTACCATTTTTTATTTGTGTGTAATTTAGTCTTAATCTTATGGTAATTTAAACATGTGTCAAAATTAAATACATAGTGTGTTGTATGAACAAATTATGTCATCTTTATTAGTGGTGCAATGAGTTAATGAAGGCAAGGTGATCAGTACAGCACTTACGGAGTCCTAAAAATCTCCCCACAAATATGTGTTTTTGTATTTTCCCTCGTTTTTAATTTGATATATTTCTTCCTCAGCCAACCTGGGTGGACGTTTACTTTGCCGGATTTTACGACACGGTAGAATCGTTTATCGGGGAATTCCTGAAACCGTTCCCCAATCTGACGTCTCTTGTCAATAAAGTGAAGAGTAAAGACAGCGTGAAGAGTTACTTGGAAAAGCGACCGGAAACGGTGATGCCAGGAAACTAATTGCATCATCTGCGCTTATTATCATTAAGGATTATTATACTCATGTCACAAAACACATCTATGGATCAAATTTACATATTTCGATAATTCATCCTAAATATAAATTAGTACTAATATGAATAAACAAACAAGGCCCTCAAGATGAGAATTTTTAACTCAAATGATAAGTTTAAATGTATTAGGGTAGGATTAAGCAGGTAAAGATCTAGGCTAGATTTCAGGATCTTTCGTTACAAAGTTAAATTTTTAACAGGCATACTGCTGAAATACTATTGTATATCTGACAATTTTAGAATAATTGTCTTTGGTGATCTATACAGTTCAGTAATACATTAACAAGTTGTATTTTATCAGAACTAAGTTATCTGAGATATTGGAACGGCTTGTATGATGAATCTTAGCACTATCTATCGTACTAGCTACTATGAAAAAATTCTATAGTTTTATGTACTTGTCTGGGCAGATGACACTTTCACCCGTTTGGAGATGTCTTCAGACCAGCTTTTAGTCAGATGAATTGGAATATCAATTTGCTTGTAAAAAAGTGCCTGGTAATCAAATGGAATTGAGAATACTAAAATACTAAGTAAACGGGCATTTTCTTTGCACTCATGATATTTATAATTTTCTTGCTTTATTATCTTATAAATTAAATATTTATTTTTATGTACACACAAAGCAGAGATTTATTTTTACAGTTATCAGGGTAATATTGCAAATGCGTCAACTACTTAATGTTAGTAAGATCACCTTCATTTCTGATTTTTTAAATGACTTTGGCATCAAACGAAGATTCACAAGTATGTTCTTTTTGTACAAAATAAAAGCGAAAATCAAATAAACTACATACTTGAGCGTTTGTAATTGACACCCTGTTTATGTATGTAATATTTTAAGCTAAATAAATTACTTTATTCCCAATTGAGGTATTTGTTATTCATGTTTTTATGTCTCTTTAATTATTCAATAGACTATATTCCTTACCATAACTCCGTAACTCAAGAGAACGAATGTTGTACGACAGATGTTTGACGCTGCATGATGACGCATCTCATGTGAACACCTGATCGCAATTATGCTTATCTCAAGACTCAAGATGCAAAACAAGTATGCATCTTTTAGTGAACGTCTTGTAGATGCAAACATACGTCAGCTAGACCCATAACAGTTGCTTGTATTGTGTATGGAATCTAAATTACCGTAAACCACCTGTTCTATGAATACCGTGTATTTATTGACCTCTTTGGCATTTTTATTATCTTTAAATACTCTTAAGGTATGAATGTAATCTTGCAAATACATTTTTTTATTTATTAAACTTTTCTCCAGAATGTACATACATTGGCAGAGTTGTTGCTGTGAAGCAATATCTTCCAACCAATCCTCTAACAGCCACCATTACTTAAATTTTACCAAAAAAAATGTTAATACATATATTAATGATAAAATTTAAAAAAAAAAAGATATAAAAACAGTACACAGATATACTGCTGGTTATTCTTGAAATATTTCATACAAAATATAGAAAAATTACTTATCACTCTTATATCAAATGTGACTCGGTATCGTATTGACGCCAACTCCGATGTTGAGTTTGGCTAGACATTATATAGTGTAATTTCTCAAATAATAAATAATAATTCACACTACAAAATTCCATTATAAAACATATATTAGACCCCCGTTTTATCTAAAATGTTTAGTAAATCAAATGAGCATTTGGCACTAGGTAAAAAAAAAATATTCACTGCTTTGTCTGTTTTTGAATTACCTAACGTCCAAGTGACTGAAATCTAGCTACGGCTTATGCAATATTGCTCATCATGGCCCTACTTAGGCTTCAACTTAAGTTTTAAAGCCTATACTCGTGAGTGGATTTACTCTTTATATTGAAGGAATCTTTAATTTCTTGTAATTGATGAGTAAAAAATTTTGGCAAAAACATTCTCGTCACTGCTTTTTCATGTTGTTAACAAAATATATAAATTACTTTGAAAACATCACCTACAAAACATCAGTTAATATGATGAAAAACTGGTAAAAAAAAATATCAAATTATTTTTCGACATTTGGTCGCTCCAATTTCGATTTAATGAGTTATTTCTATCGCAATTTGTTATTCTTCACTCAAATTGCTTTGATTGATTTCAAAATTACATATCGCTCACCCTTTTCAAGAACGTCATAAATCAAAATTCGTCAATTTTCAGTTGTGCATGTTTTCGGAATGCCCAGAAAATGTACTATATCCCAGCAAAAGAGGCATATTTTTAACTTAATATTTACCCGCTACAGGGCAGAAAGTGTTGTTCTTGCATTTTGAAGAAAAGGTATTGTTTAATTGTTTTTTTAAATGTACTATATATTTTTCAAATGGAGAAAAAACCTTCAGGTTTTACCTAAAAAGATCTGTTGCACAGTAAAAAGCTCAATAAGTGGCTTGATATTTATTTTTAATGCATTGTATTATATTTTTAAACTTTAAAAACGTTTTCCTGAAAAATCAAGTTTTTTTATTTATGACGTTCTTGAAAGGAGTGAGCGATATGTATATCATACTGTAACTATGTAACACGTCATATTCGACATTACTTAAAAATGTCAAGGTATTTGGTTGTGTGTACGATTTTGTAGCTATGGTAATCCATTTTTTACATACAAAACTTGAGTTCACGTGTGTAGTGTGTACACGAGTACATACATAAATGTCCTTCATTCTATTATCATCCTATTCCACCTAATGGTTATTTGATTACTTACAAAAATAAGGTTTTACGTAATAAATTATGATGTAACGTTTATTGATTTTTTTTTCTGATGATTTTCAATTCTGACCCTTATTTCCACTGAATGGTGCATAGGGTACTGCATAAGGTCGACCCAATGTTAATTTTATCCTTAACTTCACGAAGACAAGGTGATCAGTCCTACGTTTCAGGTACCAGTCTAGAGTACTTATTTATTGACTTGGCGTTTAATTTGTAGAACTCCATTTTAATTTATGTATTCATTTTAAATCAAACATTCGTTTGATAATGCCCTAACAAGGCGAAACAATTGTCACAATATAATTTTTTATGTGTTTTTTGTTAATAAAATACTACTTAGTAGACTCAAAAAATCTGTGTTTGATTTAAAATTAATACATAGAGTACTTATTATTAAAATTTAATGAATAAAATAAAAAAAATTAATAAAATCAATATTTGCATTTTTTATGTTTTATACAATATGGAGCGCTCTAAAGCCGCTTGTGCACTACACGGAATTTCACCGTCTGGCAGTCCGGTTTTGAAAAATAAAAGCGTCAGTTACGTTAAAAGACTACGACGTGTTCACGCACCGATCAAGAGCACCGAACCGAAGAAAGATGGACAAAAGCACAAGCCGATCCAAGCTTATCATCGTTTTATCACGCAAACTGAAGTGCCGGACGGAAAATTCCGTATAGTGCACAAACGCCCTTACATGGAAAAAACCCCCCCTACCCTGATTAAAAACTCAGTGCACGCCACTGCTCGCAACATATGATAAAGTGTGCTTGAAACTGGTGGATTACTTATTTAAACAAATGATACGAGACTTGGTAACTGATAAAAACATTTATTAATATTTTTAAGTACCCTAGCAACAATTTTTATTTACGTCCCAAAAATTGGTATCTTATCAAATCAAGTATATACAACAAGTTAAACTTATTGATACTTTAATCCACTTGTTTTTTCTGACATATCACCGGTTTCGTCGTTCCAGTGACATTATCAGACTGCCAGGGCTTACAAAAAAGTCAAATGTTTGAAGAGGTGAGTCTGATGTTGAGTGTGTGAAAGTTAAGATTAGCAATAATTCGTGTTTATAAATTCATTTCTTAAGAAAAAATGCTTTTATTTTGTAAATTAAGTATCAAATAAAATGACAATTTTAAGAGAGGATTAACAGAATTATCTATGGAGAAATCGCACACTCCTTTCAAGAACGTCATAAATCAAAAATCGTCAATTTTCAGTTGTGCATGTTTTCGGAATGCCTAGAAAATGTACTATATCCCAGCAAAAGGGGCATATTTTTTATGAAATACTTACTTAAATAAAAACGACTACGGCAGTTAAGCGTGATGGAATTTACGCGCAACGTGTTCACGCACCGATCAAGAGCTCCGATCCGAAGAAAAGTGGGCAAAAGCACAAGCCAATCCAAGCCAATCATCATTTAAAAACGCTAACTGACGAGCTGGATGGTAACATTCCGTTTAATTCCGTGTAGTGGACAAACGCCCTTACGCCTTACTAGTCGTTAGCAACTTATATTATTTTAATTTTATTGACGTACTCTTATTTTCTTCTTCTTGGTTTACTAAAAGTTTATTTATTTATCTTAAATTACCTGTCTTCATTATTAAGTTTTTATTTTATTATTCTTCCATACGTTGTTAAGTTATCCATAGCGTATTTTTTACTAAAAAAATATTGTTCAACTTTGTAAAGATTGGTGTGGTCTTATATTCTCTCTGTCTACTCCTGCGGAAGCGGCGCGATAGTTATTTAGTTAGTTTATTCAAATATTATTCAATTAAGTAGATTCTACTTAGTACAAAAATACAAAAAAAACATACCACAAAAAATGTCCCTTACTGTGTTTTGAGTTTGGACAGCCGAGTTAATGTCATCGCAAAACGACGTATCGAGAGGTAACGTAAAACGGGGTATTTCCAAATGTTTAGCACAATTTTTTTTATAAGGCATAAAATCGCTTACCATTCTTCTGCGACATCCATTCTTCCTTGGAAATCCTGATGTCTTCAAACTCCACGCCGGCGAATGCGAAAATGTACCTTATGGGCTCGGAGAGTCCCTTGACGTTGAAGTACTTGAGCTTGTAGGTAGGCATGGTGACACTTTAGGGAGGTAGAACTACCGTGGCGGACGAAATTCTAGATCAGACTAGACTTACTAATAAATTTAGTTGGCAGGTTTGTATAGATAAAGGAGATATATATATATTTTTTACGAAGATAAGATACCAAGTATGATGTTAAATTTATTTCCATTTTTTTACGAAATCCAAACAATTTTTTTAGGGTGCGTTCGTGCCAGAAATTATCTATACATTGTTGGGTAATATCTAAAATTAAACACGTTTATTGGATTGAATTCTACTTTATTTACATAATTTTTATAGATATATATGTGTATATATATATATATATATATATATATATATATATATATATATGTATATATATATATATATATATATATATATATATATATATATATATATATATATATATAAAAGTAGAATTCAATCCAATAAACGTGTTTATATTTTCATATGTGACGCGTTTCGTCTTATTAAGATATGATGTGTTTGATAGTGTTTTATAATGTCATAATAAGACGAAACGCACATATTATCATAAAAGTATATGTAAATAAAAGTAGAATTCAATCATAAAACCGTGTTTAATTTTTGGATATATTACCCAACAATTCAAAGTGGAATTCTACCAATAACAAATGCAATTCTACCTAGCCATCTGAATCACCTTCTCTTGACGACAGTTGTAACCAAGATTTGCTGCGTCCTACGTCTTATCTTTTCATTCCTTACAAAGTCAAATAAAGTCCCCACCGCACGCCTAAAATCCTATACAGCCGTATAAGAGAATAGGTGTAATGCAGGCATTGTATAGGTGACATTTGGTCTTCAACGAGTGTAAATCCGATCTCCAGACAGCCTTCATACTGTCGAATGCGGACCCTGCGAGTCCTAAACGCACTCCCAATTCCCTTTGAAGGCTGGTATTGAAACATAAAAGTAAACATACTTGAAATAAAGATATCGATCCATTTGAAAAATAACGTGATTGGAAAATGAAAGAGGTTAAAATAATTTTCAAGTATAAAAAGAGATTAAGATTTTGTGATAAGATTAGTATAAATCAACGGATTTTACAAAAATTCATATTTATTTTAGTAAATTTAAGCTTTTAATGTAAATTATCTTTCCAAGATTATCGCGATAAGGATATCCTCGTTACGGTCGATTTTTTACTAAACTTTATTTGTCGGTTTACCGTGTTAATCATATATATTTGCTTAGTAAAATAAATATACCAGAACTTTAGGTGAGCTCTGTTGACATTGATAAGATAAGAGTGTAGCCGGTAATTGATTGCGGAATATTTTTTTTACTTATTCGGGAAGTGTACAGCTTACTTATAAAAAATGATATAATAAACAATAGTTACATTAACAATAATAAACATCACATTACATTAACAAAAAATAGTTACGTTATAAAAAAAACTCCAATTAAACAATTCCACATTCATTACCTTACACCACTAGTTCTGAACCTTTTCAGAGTCCGGGAGCACTTTTGACCATAAGGAAAATTTGCGGTACAACAATAAAGATTAATAATAAAGATTCAAAAAAACATCCAAAGATAACCAGACAAGTTAAAAATCACATTCATTAAAAAAATACATAAAAACTTCAATGAAACTTTTTGGGTCGTAAATTATTTAATGTGATACCTGAGCTTGTCAGCTTTTACAAATTTCAGCGATATTAGGTATAGTATTTATATAGCTACTCTCATTTCATCATCTTAATTGCTAAGCCTTTCGCGTTTCTTCGTTTTAATATTGATTAATGTCGAGAAACCTAGTCACACAAATATGAGGCTGAAAACTGTAGTAAAATTTTCAGTGCCCTTGTGGAGAGAGCTAGGTATTCGTCTTGAAAAAAATCCAAAATTCATCTAGGGATATTTCTGAGAATTATATTTTAATAGTACGACCTGTTGATGGACTAATTAATTGTTCTTCTTCATATTTGCAACTCAAACCCCACAGTAAATGAGCCAACATGAAATTTTGGTTTTGCACACTTGCAACAAGCTCGCGAAGCTCCGGTTAAAAACTCTCTTCTCCGTCTTAATCCTCATTGCTGAGGGTTGTGACCCTTGCAGAAGCAATGACTCTTCTCCAGTTATCCCTTGACTGCGCTGCACGTAGCGCTCCAACCACTGAGGTGCCTGCTGCTGCCTTAATTTGATCGGTCCATCGTGTGGGGGATCTTCCTCTCCCTCTCTTTCCCTCCAGGCTACCGATCACAACTAGGCGTTCCAGGCTATCCTCGTTGCCACGCGCAACGTGTCCAAAGAACTGGAGAATCCGTCGGGTACAGATATTGGCCAGAGACAAGCCATCCAAGCGTAGTTCCTGGCGAATGGACTCATTGGTGCGTCTAGCTGTCCATGGAATTCGGAGCATGCGCCTCCAACACCACATTTCGAAGGCATCAATTTTTCTCCTTTCTGCTGCTTTTATAGTCCATGTTTCAGCAGCATAGAGAAAAACTAGGTTAAAAACTACTACCTAAGTATTTCAAATAAGCTCGTATTTCTAAAAGAAGAAATATGGCAAATCTAAACTCATATGTGTCATTTATTTTCTTATAAATTTGTAGTGTTTAATCTCCTTAATTCTCTGACGATTGCAATCTGAGCATGATGGTATCATACATGATAAAAATAGTCAAGAATTTTGGTACTATAAACCAAGCTAAGAGACAAAATGCCGAACCCTCTTCTAGTGGAACGGAAGGTCTGCTGATGATAGTCAACAGTCCGCCTTCTCCTGAGAAGTTTTACGTGGTTTGCTCCTAGGAATGAGCAAATTCTTAAAAGTTCCTGATTGGCCCACACTAGATTATTCCTCCTGTTCCCAACACAGATTACAATAAAAAAAATGTTTTGGTTAAAAGAAACAAAAATCTACTTAATGATATATAAACCTTGAACATAATAAGCAAAGTTAATAATAAATGCAATTCCCATCTTAAATAAACAAAATTTTTAAAAAAGATGAGTATGAAAATTGTACGACACAAAATATATTAATTGTTTCTTTAAGGCGGGATAATCGATAGCCCCATCTTAATTTTCTTTAAACCCAGGTAACATTTAACGTTATTACATTTTTTGCTTTAAAAAAAAAATTGTATTGAAAAAAAAAGTTTTTCTTCGAAATAAATATATGGTTTTGAAAGAAAAGAGTTATTGAAAGGTAAGGAGTTATAAAAATTATTAAAATGTTTTCTCTACATATTGTAATAACTAAATTCAAATACACTCCTAGATTTATGGTATTATATTATTAAAAAATGTGCGCGGACAAGCCCCTGGCTCTTCACACAGCCGGTCGCGTATGTTTGCGAGTACGCCCTTAAGAGAAGATTAGTATCATTATTTACGAAAAAATATTTGACAAAATATTTAAGAAATTACTAAGTTAAACTTTCAAATTCGTATTTAAAATTGTATTTACTAAATAAAATTTAAAAATAATAGGAAATTGATTATGACATGAAATCACATGCGACAATACCGAATAATATTTTATTTATTGTTTCGGCATTAACTTTGTGGTAAGACATGTTATAATAATTAAAGAAAACACTTTGTTTTTTACCACTTGAGTTTTTATTAAAGACTACATGTTTCAGAAGTTAAACTTCCATCATTCAGGTCTGTATAATAACTGTTATTATACAGACCTGAATGATGGAAGTTCAACTTCTGAAACATGTAGTCTTTAATAAAAACTCAAGTGGTAAAAAACAAAGTGTTTTCTTTAATTATTAATACCGAATAATGCTATCTTTTTCAGACCTACCCACTTTCATTATCGATTTATGACTGTCTCTTTTTATATCTAGTTTAGAGTTTTAATGACTTTATAGGTAATTGAAGCGTTTGTACAACTTTATTGCATAACAATCAAAGTTCTTTTGAACAAATGGGGTATGTGTTTGAAGTGTGTCTTGGATCTTACAGTTTTATGTACGTTACCACAAAGTGTATAAATTGTAGTATAAGATTCAGAAAATTTTCCTTATACGAAAAAACTTTTAATGGATAATGTAATGAGAGGTTTTACTGTAAGTACACTTCAGTCAGATTAAAATTCAATGATTCATGAATTTATTTCATTTTAAGTTTGATGTGTTTTTCCGTTTTGGAACTTTTAATTCTATACTACGTTACCACAAAGTATGTTAACTGTGGTATGAGCCTTCAATAGTTTCCTTATATCGAAACAACTTTAAATGGGAAAACGTAATGAGAGGTTTCACTATAAGCACATTTCAGTCAGATAAAAAACCAATGATTCATGAATATATTTAACTTTGGTTTTAAACTTACTTTGCGTTTAATAAATAAAATATTGATAGCAAAATTAATCTGTTTTCGTTAGTAGTTCACTTGACAACTATGGAAAAAATATTGAATCATATCAAGTTATTGATTTTTTTTAAATTGTACCAATGTGTTATTTCCACGTATTTAGTGATTAAAAATATCAAAGAGTCAAATGCTACATTTATATTTATCTACCAATATTATTGTCAATAACACGATAATTATTTTATAAAGTTTTTATATGAACTACTTATTGGAAAATAAATAATAATATTACTAAAAATTCAAAAAATATTGTACAGTATCGAACAGATTAATTTAAACAAAACTTTTTTTTGTTGTATTTTAGTAAAAAGTTTTGTAAAATCTTTCGTGTTTAGTTATATATCACAGATCAATATTTAACATGATTAAAAGATTTTACTCTTTTTGGCATCTATTATATAAGGTTTTACACGTGGATGCCATTTTTTCGTCTTGAAACCATATCTGAATTATGGACACAATGAGATTTTCCACCGTAGTGCAATCAATTTTGGTGTGTCGATTCATACAGATTGCTGATAGATTTTCAATTAGGTTTACTGGCAAAATTCTTGACCAGTCCAACACAGTTCATTGTTTTTGTGTGAAATATTCATTCATTTTTTTGATTTGTGGCAGGGTGGTTAAATCGTGCTGAAATATTCCATTACCATTTGGCTTTCATTTTTTTATCTCTGATAGTATCTTTTCCAGTAGAATTGGGTGATACTTCTCGCTATTCATCATCTCAGTCACTGAAAGAAGCAGCCCTGGTCCATAATACGAGGAACAACCCCAAAACATTTTTTAGAGGGTGTTGAAAATACGAAAAAAAAAGTTGATGATGAAAGTTGGTTACGACGAAATCCAGTTGCTGCTCAAATAAAATTAATGTGGAAAAAATTACATAGTTGTTATTTTATTCTATAAAAGCAAAAAGTGTTCAAGCCTATTTCAAAATGGCGTTACTTCGAGTTTTTCATCCTCATTTTCCGTCTCAATAGTTCGTCTCTGACGCCGAACTAACCACTAAACTGCGGCTATTCTTCACTCTCCCGTCTCCCCTGTTCGCCTGACAGATCTCCCGATAGCATTACGGCCCCACGTGACTTTCTGAGTTGGGTCCCTTTAAAACGTCATATTTCATTGCTGATATCTCCTCCAAGATCCAAAAGAAAACAAATGAAACCCGTCCCCTCGTTTGTTTTCGTTTTTAGACAGGAGAAGACAGGCCCGATCTGGGAGGGCAAAGTTGGATTTAAAAAAAAATTGTGCTGCAGGTCCCTTTTCAGAAATTCTATTACATTTAATCAAATATTTAAATAAAACGCTCTCCTTATCATTCATTGTTCACTTTGTGTAATACCACTTTTATAAACACGTATTCATGATTACCGTGGTATAACATTACAGTAAACAATGGATGATAAGGAGAGTGTTTTATTACCATACCAAAAAATTATCAATGCTTTTAATATACAAAATTTAATATTTAAATAATACAATTATAAGATAACTTTGTTTTAAAATGACTATAAATATTTTATAATTACTTAAGTATTAATCAGTCTTGATAAAGAAGCGGTTAGCTTCGAAACCGGTAGACATCAAAATTAAGTTATAATAAAATATTTATAGTGATTTTAAAACAAAGTTACATTTTAATTATAAATATTAACAATTAAAAAACTCATATAGTTCCATAAATTGATTCGGCAGTAACTTTGTGGTTGAATATATACATTTTTAATTTAAGTTTTACTTAGTAAATACCACCTCCGTAGTGTAATGGTCAGCACGCTCGGCTACCGTTCTGGAGGTCCTGGGTTCGATTCCCAGGGTGGGGGTTAAATAAATAAAAGTGATTTTTTTCACTGAAATATTTATTCAATATTACCCTGGACTGGTACCTGAAGCGGAAGGCTGATCACCTTTCCTTCATGTTTAACGGCCAAGATAACACTGCGTTTATATGACGAAGTGCCTTATGCACCATTGGGGTTCGAATAAGGGTTTTATTATTTATTTTTATTATTAAATACCATTATTAAGAAATAATGGTATTTGCGAAGTAAAAATGTTATTAAATATTTAATATGTTTTTTTTTAATTAACTAGATCGGGCCCTGGTTAAAGGGCCCCGGAAGATTGTAGAAAGATAAGTGTTACGTCACACATTCTCATCAAGTCATCACACGGAGAGTGTGGCAACTTTCCACCGACGGACGAGTTATCAGCCATGTTGACAAATCGACGCACAGTCAGGGACGGAGGGATGAACGGAGGGTGCTCTTTGTATTAAGAGACAGCTGAAGTGATGGGGACATTAGAAATACTATGAGGGCTCATATTTTCCATGTGAGAATTTCGAATTTATCATCCAGCCAAAAAATTCACATAATTGGCTCTATGGCTAGTGGTCCAATGTGGATGCCTCATTAGATGAATACAGAGTTACTTTTTTTTTTCATTTAACCTTCCCTTCCCGGTGTTGTGTAGCTGGTACACATTGCTTCTAATAACCATAATAACTTTATAAACATAGCAAATACAAGGCTAAGATTTTAGGTATTCCTCCATTACATATTTACGCATTGATTTAAAAAATAATATTAATAAAAATCAGAATTAATCGGGTACATCGTAGGTATTTTGTGAATGTCGGAAACAAATTTGAGAAAAATCAAATTTGGAACTAGAGTGCACGGGAAACGCAACTATATTCGCATCTCACTCTTTCATACTTACACTGTGCAAGCGTGAGGAGCTCAAAGCTCAATGTTCTCTGGCTCTGGTTAGCTAGCGATTTAGCGGGCAGTAGCTCTTGAGCTTTCGACAAGAGTGGACCTATGCTTGTTCTTTGAGCGTTGCCAGATGGTTTTTTAATGTTTTCAGCAAATAAATCTAGATTATTATAATTTTTGACTTCATTTATAATTAATTAAGGGGATTAGCTATGAATGTCCGTATTTTTCCGATTTAAAATGACTAATTTTTGTTGTGAGGTGACTACCCAACACCGGCACTTGCGTTTTATTTGCACCGGAAGGGAAAGGTTAATAATCTTTTTGTACTTATGTGACTGATAGCTAACTAACTGTTACTTCTTCGGTTGGAATGGTATTCCTTATTTTTTTTATATTAATATGTAAGAGGGCTGTTCAATTAATACGTAGACTGACATCATAAAATAGAATGAACTTAATTTAGAAATTACATGTCTGGGTATACTTCAAAGTGGTCACCTTCCTGGCGCACACAGTTATCCCAACAGTGTTTCCACTTTTGGAAACAGTCCTGGAACGCTTTTCCCTTAATCTCGTCTCAAATCTTTTTCCTTTCAAAGGTTTTTTGAGTTTGGAGAACAAGGAGAAGTCAGAAGGAGCGAGATCAGGTGAGTAGGGTGGGTGGCGAAGAACAGTGATTGAGCGTTTGGCCAAAAAACTCAGGAGTTCCGAAACCTGAATGGGCTGAAGCATTGTCTCAACAAAAAGTTGAAGAAGTCTATTGAAAAAGGTATATGGACGTCATATGACCAGTCGTTTCTCGGTTGAAGGTGACGCTAATAGTTTATGAGTTGGATTGACTTTCTTTTCAATCATGTCGATAAAACAAACAAAAAACATAATTGAAAAAATTAAACACAAAAATGAATTCCAGAAATTTATTACGAATTTTTTTTGTCTAATTTGAAATTGAACAACAAATGAAACCTGTATCATGACCAAAAGACTGTCTTTTTACCAAAATCAGAGACAACGTGTGATGTAAAATTATGTTATACATTATTTGTTTTCGTGGGCAACAGTTTTTTCTCTCTCCTGTGTAAACTAGCAGACGTATTTTACATTTCAGAAATATAAACCACAATAATTCGTATATATGCATGTTTTGAACCTCCAAATGTAATAAACAAGAAAATGTATTATAATTGATGGTATACGTAAATATATGAAAATATACATAAGTATATATAAATATTGGACAAAAACTGAGTTTGTAACCGTCTATGTCTATATATATATATATATATATATATATATATATATATATATATATATATATATATATATATATATATATATATATATATATATATATATATATATATATATATATATATATATATATATATATATATATATATATATATATATATATATATATATATATATATATATATATATATATATATATATATATACAGTTCTTTACATTGTGTACATTTAGTTCTGACGTATTTGTGTCTATTTGATCAAGTTAATATTTGATAGTCGGTCGTTATGTTGGGTTCTTATTTAGGCGGCAAGCGGTGTCTTTTAAGCCTTGTATAATCTCGTCGTCAGCAATTAATGGTCGTAGTCTGGCCTCTTGGTGATGTAGGCCTTGATGGCTGGAAGGCTCTGAATCTTCTGCATGAGCTGGTACAAGTGGACGTACTTGCCCTGGAGGAAGTCGACTCCCCACATGGCGATGGTGGATTCGACGATGCCAACGAAAAAGAAGTCAATCCAGGTAAGCTGGAAGAAAAGGAAAGTTTTAGATTCCACGATGTCAAAAAAAGACAGTAAAGCTCCTTAGCTTTTTGACACACTTATGTTTCATCCATATCATATGCAGTTGAAAGTACAATCAAGAATACAGGAAATGATCTAAAGAGTTCAAAGATCTTCAGTAAAATAAACCCCTTGACTGAAGAATTTGATGGAATGGCACCCAAAGAAGATGAAGTGAAGTTTGAAGTATATTTTAATTATTTTACACAAAATAGGTAACGGTTTAGCAAAAAAAACGAATTTGTGTATATAATAAGACTGCCTAAAAATAGAAATGCTAGTGTTTTGTACTAGCAAAACAAAGAACTCATAGCATAAAATATTTTATTTTAGAAACATTAGAAAAAACTAGAACTTGATACAGAAACGTAAATCGCTAAAAAAAACAATTGGTAAATGATATGCTATGGCTAATATTACTGGAAGGGAGTGACTGAAGTAAGGCCAAAACCGTAAGGAGTGGAGTGCAACGAAGGAAACATTCACCCTAAGTAGAAACGGATTGTAAGATTTTAGTTTTAAATTCACAAACTCATGTTGGTCGTTCGAACCAGAAAAGACTTTAGGGCGTTCGAAAAATAATACACGAGCATTAAAATGTAACAAAGGTTAAATATTGTAAAAAACAACAGACATAGAAAACTGTCTCATTAAATCAGTCTGAATATTCATTAGGGATGATAAACCCGTATTACAACGCAAACAAAAAGAGAGAAAGAATGGGAATATCTCAATTAAATGGATGATATTCTGATGGACTTAAAATATGCAATCTCTCGTCTCAAAAATGTGCAATCGTCTACTGCGGGAGATCAGGGCCTTCAGGAAAGCGAAGGACACTCTAACTTAAGTGGTGTAATTGAATTAAATATCTTAATTTGCTCTTACCTTTCCAAAGAAATATCCACTGTTAGACTCCACCATTTTCTCCATACGGGTCAGGTAGATGGGAAAAATTTCGGTTTCCAGAGCCTTTCTGTATTGGAGTTTCCTAGTGGTGTCAGTCTCACGGTAGTATTCGAAAACCTCTGTTTATGAAAAAAAAAACATTTTGAAATATTCCGCAATTGAGTCACGACAACGTTACTTACAATTTATTTGTCAAACTAGAAAATGATTGCTGTTTTTTTTATTGTACATCAAAAAATCTCTTGCAGACGACAAATGACCAAATCAGTTTTCAATTATTGTATCAATTTTTTAGACTAATTTCAACTAATTTAGTTTTAGATTTTATTTTTTTTATTTCAGTATTAAAATTCATTTATAAATCATGTACCAAAACTTTTTATACCCAAAAAAATTGTATTCTCTTTTTATTTGATATTTATTAGTAAATATCAAAAGTTGGACATCTACATTCGTTTGATCGAGTTCTGAGCAGAGAATTAGGAATATACGAGATTGGACGGGGATCAGAACCATCGAGACACTGTTTAGAGCTGCCAGGCCAAGGACAATTACTCTCAAGAGACACTCGCACTCACAGAAGCAAGACCAAAGATCAAAAGTAGTTTGGTCGATCTCTGAGCGGTCATTTAATTCAAGCGAAAAAAATTAGCATTAATATTATTTACGAAATTATCAATTTACGAAATTGGCTTCTTTTTAGCATGCAATTCGACTTACTGTGCCAGAACTCATAGATGGTCTCAGCAACGGTATCCATCTGCGCGTTGGTGATATCATCAGTGCCGAAGAGGTTTAACTTCTTTCCCAAGAAGCGAGCGATGGCAAGAGGCTGGTTCAGCACTTTACCGTCATACTCCAGCATGGGCAGCTTTTGGAATGGCACGTCTGGAAGTACAAGAAATGACATCTACCATGATGTTTGTCTTAGGATTGAGGCTAAGTGCTTCCTCGATAAAACCACAAGTTCTAAAAGCAATAGAATGCCTCTTTAGTCATTGTTGCTCTCGCTTAATCTGGATGTCTTGTACGTTTATCCATCTGACAAAACATCATCCGTTTGTGTCTAGACAACATTTCAATTAAGTCAAAAACTTGGGAACAAGAATGACATCAATTATTTCAACTAATACAATTTTTCAATAATCATTTGAAAAAATACACGATTATTCAAGATTTGAAATAGAAATCTTATTCTGTACCAAAAAACAGTAAGTTTGGCAATTATTGTGTTATGGTTTAAAACAGAAATCGAAGCAAACAATGAGATACTTATTTTGTAATAAAAATATTATAACAAATATTATAACTTCTGTATCTCTCTTTTATAGTTCATAATTAATGCTACTATTTACGAACATTCGGATTCGATTCAAAGTTGTATACATATTTCAACAATGAACTAAAACAACATTTTACAATGTAACAACTAAGTCTAATGAATAAACAAAGAAAAATACGGTAGGTAAAAAGATACATATTTGTAGAACAGTTAGAATATTGTTTTAATATTGGATTAATTTTTCTGAATTTTTGAAGAACCCTGAAAGTCTCTGGGAGCTTACAAGAAGAAATTTATGCCAGGACTTAATGAAATAAAAATAACATTATTTTAAAGAAAAAAAATATTCTTACTCAGCTTCACTGTCGGCCAGGTGGTCTTGTAGTTCACGATAACGTTTTCAAAGTTGACTCCTCCATAGGTAAGCATGTACCGGATGGATTCGGAGGTTCCCATGAAGTCATAGTAAGTGAACTTGTAGACTGGAGCCATTTTGAAGATTCGGGTTTACAAATAGTTCTAGAAGATCAGAGCTGTTGAATTAATGGTCTTCCACTAACTAAAGATTCACTCTGCGCGTCCACTATTTATATCGGCGAATAATCGCAACTTCCACCGAATTATCAATTTATTTCCATTTTATTGATATGCCTTTTGTTCAATAACAAGTATTGGTGTATCTGTTGGCGATTTATTTGACCTCTGAAGGCAGAAAACAGAATTTTATTGAACAATGCAGATAGTACAATCTAAACAATATGAAATTAATTCATTTTACCTTTTTCCGTCGTTAAATATTTTGCAATAAACGTACTTACTTAGTATAATGTTGACGCCTTAAAAAAATCATCCGATACCACACAATTTCACGTGACAACTCAGATTCATACATAACAATTAAATTATCTGAAATATAATTATGCTACTTTGACACCGTTGACATTGAAATAAGACATTCAACTGATTATTTGTTAAATTATACATAAAAAAATAGATTTAATTCTAACAAGAATAATTACAGCATTCTCTCTTTTCGTAAAATTCTCTACAGTCTCTTGTTGAGAGGTTCATTTATTTTTTCTGATCATAGTCATTCTTCGTTCTTCCCAAGGAAGATCACTTTCCATTCCTCGCCATAACACATCATTCTTGAGTAATTCCTTCTCTGTCCAATCGGCCAGACTATGGAATGAATTACCCCTCCGCGTAAAAAATGCACCTTCTCTAATGACTTTTATGAAACGTCTGAGACATAACTATTTATCATTAGAATCCTAACTGTCCATCAAACCTCCTCCCTTAGTTTTTTTCCCTCTACCTCCTTCCCTAAACTCCCTTTTTCCTTTGCCTTTCTTATTATCATCTTTTGTAATCTATGTTTTTTAAATGTCAATTTGTAATTTATGTTTTTTTTTAAATGTTCAAATACGATCTAACCTCTGATTGCAAACAGCTATATTTGTTATCAAACTTTTTGATCAATATCACTAGTCTATGTTTGGATATTTGGGAGATATTGCTTTTTAGTAATAATCCCGCCAATGTACTTATTCATTTTCTGTACACGAAGTTTAAATAAATAGCTTATTCACTTCTTAGGAGACATTTTCCATCATTCTACATTACACACTATTTTTCAGCCATTCTACTATGAAAAACTACATTCAAACTTTGAAATAAATTACAGAACCTCCTGAAAAATGCACCTTCTTTGTACACCTTCAACAGACTTCTTCTTCTTCCTGGCTCCATCCCAACTTATCGTCTTTGTAGACTGTTTGTGAAGCATCCGTGAATTTTTTGTTTTTTTGACATCTCATCAAAGATGATGAAGAATATTGAAGTCTGGGCATTTATGGGGCTGACGACCGTCATAGGCTGTAATTGGAGATAATCCAGATTTTGTGAATAAGTATTCTGTAAATGGAGATAATCCAGATTTTGTGAACAAGTATTCAGCCTATGACGGTCGTCAGCCCCGTAAATGCCCAGACTTCCATATTCTTCTTCATCTTTGATGAGATGTCAAAAAAAAGAAAATAACTCCTGTAATTGGAGATAATCCAGATTTTGTGAACAAGTATTTGGACACACTCAAAATGTTGTACATCGATGAATTTTTTGGCCTTTGGTCGTTTGGTATGACTAGATGTATGGATGTAAAGGAAGCGAGGAGTGTATGTCAGGACAGAAGAGTATGGAGTTTTATCATCTCTGCCAACCCCCACGGGGAAACGGCGTGATGTTAGTAGAACATAGTAGTAGTATATATATTAATAATAATAATAATTAATAATATTATTATTATTATTATATATTAATAATGACCCACTAACCTTGCACCTTGTTCTAATAAATACGTAAATACTATATATAGCATCCTGGTAATACAATAATCCCGTTAGATACTGAAGGAAATATTGGATTACAATGTACTTTACAAATTATATGTGATTCCGTGTGAATGTAATCCACTTAGGTACGTATTGAACATTTACCAAAGGTATTCCGTACCACAGTATGAACAATATACCCTTTGATTTAGTTTCCCTTGCATCTACGTATGCAGATCTAAATCTTTGGATGCACGTTGTCGGAATGCATGACAAAAATATGTGACGATCTATGTATGTATTGTATGTAGAATATCAAGAAAACTCGTACAAATAGGATTTTCAACATTCCAAATCCCTATAGTGAAAACCATTTTCTAAAAACAACAGCAATTCTTCAAGTATTTAAGGATAATAAATATTTTATCCTTAAAAAAAATTTATGTTCGAGATTCCAAAATGATTTTACAATAGCAAAATGCAATACCAAACAATTTCAACAGACATTCGTTTGAAAATGCCATAACTAGGCGAAACAATTATCAAAATATGTTTTTTGTGTTTTTGTGAATAAAATACAACTTAGTAGACTCAAAAAAATCTGGGTTTGATTTAAAAATTAATACATACATTTCAACAGAACTTCAAATATTTGAGAACCAAATATTTAAATAACCTTCCTACAGATATAAAAAATAGGAGATATTAAAATTCTTAAATTAAATAAATGCATTTTATACAACATTTTGAGTGTGTCCAAATACTTGTTCACAAAATCTGGATTATCTCCAATTACAGGAGTTATTTTCATATTATTTTTGACATCTCATCAAAGATGAAGAAGAGTATGGAAGTCTGGGCATTTACGGGGCTGACGACCGTCATGGGCTGGTTTAAGTGATCACTTTGCACACGTGTAACATTCACCAATTCTACCCATTGTTGACAACCACACTACTCAAGTTCTTGGAAGTTCTGTATATATGAACCAATTTAGAAACCTTGTTCTTGAATCAATAGAACTTCACTATTTCCATATTCTTCTTCATCTTTGATGAGATGTCAAAAATAACATTTTATACAATGTGAACAGATCGGAAAAAACGCACTAAATAAATAATACAAAGAAAAAAAACCATTATATCATTAATAAGTACAAACAATAAACAATGAGAGTATGTTCCTCTGCAAGCACAAGAGCTTAGTCTTTTTATTGGAGAGGAACAGCGTAACTAGTATTTCATATATTCAAAGTAGAAATGTCTAGAAAATTATTTAAATTATAATATTTTTGTAACTATATTAAATAAATAAATAAAATAATAATAGGTCGTCGTACATATCGTAACTCGATACATCTTGACTACGTATAAGCATCTTTTACATGTGAGGCAATCCAAAATTCGTAAATGAGTTCTCTTAATAATTTAGTAGTATTTTCTTTTGATAATTTAAATTCATAATTTATTTAAGTTAAAAACTTTTTGCGCAACAAAATCGGTGGCATAAAGAACATAATACATTATTGTAAACAAAATTGACCTGTACGCAACGTAATTATGTAATGTAATACTGTTTTAATCAACAGTGCAAAAGTTAATATTCTTAAGAAAAAATCATCGTGGCTTAGAAAATTATTAAACTTTATTAATTAAAACAACTTTGCATTCGCTGCGCAATGCTCAATTACAAGCAACATTTAGGAGTTTTTTCCCGTTTTTTTAAATGACATTTTCATATGTTGTACGGAGTGCGTGGAGGTTTTTGGTATTGTAAGGGACGGGTACTAAAACCTAACTATGAGTATTTCAATATTTTAGAATCAGTACATAAACCCTGAGGATAACAAGGTTCTTGTCGAAACCGGTTGGAAAATATATAAGTATTAATAAAACGTAGTTAAAACAAAGTTATTTTATAAAATGTGCCTAAGTCTCTGGGAAAAACATTCAAGAAATTGAAAACTATTATCTATTGTCGAAAATTCTTCATAACCAGCAACATGAACTTCTAATCAAAACTTATTTTATTTCGAACTACTCAAAATTTACTGTGCCAATTACGTGACATATCGTCCCAATTTATTTATTTCAGAAAAATCTTTTCATAGCAATATCAGTAGCATAAAAAACGCAATATATTAACATAAACAAAATCGCCTTGCATGCGGTATAATTTTTTAATACTGTACTGTTTCAAACAAGAGTGCAAAGAATTAGACAAGTATACATTATTTTAAAGGTGTGACCCGCCTGTTTTTAGAGGTTTGTCTGCAGGTAAGATAGCACGAAGATGCAGGTGAGGATACGGAAGGTTGATACAAAATACATCCCAAACACCCAGACCAAAAGAAAAAAAAATCTCTAAAAAAAAATCAATTTGCGATTGGCGGGAATCAAACCCTCTACGCCAGTTTCGTAGTCGAGCGTCTACCCAACTACGCCACAGCACCACTTCGTAATATAAAAAATAGATATTTTCAATTATTAGCAGGCGTTCCATCATTATTGTCTATCTCTGTAGGGAAACGGCTTAATTATGGCAGTAGTAAAGAATTATGTTAATAAAAACGACGAATAAAATAATTTAATTTTCAGACATTTGTTTTAAAAAAAAATATATATATACATAGAGTATGTTATCATAAATACGATACCCTTCCCAAGTTCAAGTAAACTTTTAATCAACATTAAGTCATTCTAATCACAGGTAATTAAAAATGGGATAATATGACCTCTTAAGGCCGATATGTGGTTCCAGGTCAACTTAATAAAAATAATTTTAAATATTGCTTTATTCAAAACAATATTCAATGTCAATGTCAACTGTCTTAGTAACAAGAAACGTACGATAGCCTGACACTGATAACATAATGAAACACACTTAGGTACATATGGCCGGAGTTGAGCAATACAGAACCAAGCAGCTTTTTTTCAATATTTATATTTATATACACACTCAAAATGTTGTAAATAAATTATCTGGTCAAATCATAAGCTTAAATAATAAAAATGGAAATTATATTTTCTGGCGTTTCTCGTGTATGTGATTATAATGCAGGATTCGGACCTCACATACTGATATAAGAGTTTCTGTTCAGCAAAAAGCTTCTTTTCATCTCACCAATAGATGTCTCTAGTAAAGTTCTAGTGATTCAATAACAATGTTTCTGAATTGGTTCATATATATAGAACTTCTAAGAATTTGAGTGGTGTGGTTGTCAATAATGAGTAGAATTGGTGAATGTTACACGTGTGTAAAATGATTACTTAAACCAGCCTATAACGGTCGTCAGCCCCGTAAATGCCCAGACTTCCATATTCTTCTTCATCTTTGATGAGATGTCAAAAAATAATACTCCAATATTTATTTAATACTACGCTGGACTGGTCCCTGAAGTGCAGAAGTGCTCACCTTACCTTCATGTAAGTATCGATCGAGATAGCACAACTTTGACACGATGCAGTGCTCTATGCACCATTGGATGCGGATAAGGGTTACAAGAAAAATTCATTCGGCAGTCACTTTTTGTGTCTATCCATTTTAAAAATTATAATTTATTTAGTATCTACATACATGCCACTGAAATGAAACAAATTGTTTTTTAATAGATTTATATTATCCACTGACACTTCGTGATGGAATTGCATTTTTAATTTATTATTAGATTAAAACCAATATTTTTAGCTTTTCCACTTTTTTTATTTGACCAGCGACCGGGTTTCGTCGTTACCGACATCATCAGACTGGTGATGACAGACCAGTCTGATGATGTCGGTAACGACGAAACCCGGTCGCTGGTCAAATAAAAAAATTGGAAAAGCTAAAAATATTGGTTTTAATCTAATAATAAATTAGAAACAAATTGTTTCAAAAAATTATTACCTTTTCACACTTGGTTTTATTTCGCTTAACAGCGTTCCATATTGTATGTATTTTTACATTGTTCTCTGTCGATTCTCAGAAAAAAACAAATATTAGCTGATACGCAAACACTATTACATCTGTAAATAATTCAATTTCTTCAATACTGTTTGTTGTTCATGTAAATTGCAAGACTTGTGTGCATTGCGAGTGTTGCAAGAATGAGTTCTGAAGAACAGAAAGTTGGCAACCATGGAGCCGCCGAGAGCATCAGGATGCTGCTGCATTATGGAGGAGACAAGTTGGGAAAGTTGAAGAAGTCGGTCGAAAAATGGCTAGAAGAAGAAGGTAAAATTAACCTGATATTACCTTATGAAACTGTATTTTTTATTATTTACAAATGCATAACTGATCCTCACGAAATGGTTGTTATCAAGATTATATTGGTACCTTTATAATCTTGATAATATACCTATAGAATCATCGTCAAATACATCTGAAGATATTATTGAAATCAGAATATGGAAGACTTTTTTATTGATTTTGGTTAAAACATCCGTATTTATTTATTGTCCGCCTCCGTAGTGCAATGGTCAGCGGGCTCGGCTACCGTTCAAGAGGTCCCGGGTTCGATTCCCAGGGGGGATCAAATAAATGTAAGTGATTTTTTCACTCTAATATTTATTCAATATTACCCTGGACAGGTACCTGAAGCTGAGACCTTTCCTTCATGTATTAACACTGCGTTTATATGATGCAGTGCCTTACAGGGTTTAAGACCAGTCATAGGCTGGTAAAGTGATCTATTAACCAGCCTTTTACAGGTTATAAGCCCCCAGACTTCCATATTCTTCTTCATCTATGTTGATTTGTCAAAAAAATGACAATCTTATTGACCATCCGCGCAAATCTTAATATGGATTTAATATTACGTGGGATTTATATATTTATAAATGTGTTTGTACTTGTAGAAAAACAAGGAGTATTGGATATGCACCATGCAGTAGCTGTGGCAAGGTGCATTGGAGCTGCAGCAGAACTGCTTTCCGGAGATCACTGGATCGATGCTCAACTGGACACAATGGCTCTTTTCATTTTTGAAATGTTGCAGAGTGAGTCATATCTTGCTGTTCTAGAGACCAAATCAAATCTTTCATTCATTCAAACCCTTATCCGCATCCCAATGGTGCATAGGGCACTGCATCATATAAACGCAGTGTTATCTTGATCGTTTACACATGAAGGAAAGGTGATCAGCCCTCCGCTTCCGGTACCAGTCCAAGGTTATATTGAACAAATATGAGAGTGAAAAAATCACTTACATTTATTTGATCCCTCCTGGGAATCGAACCCGGGACCTCCTGAACGGTAGCCGAGCCCGCTGACCATTGCACTACGGAGGCAGATCAAATCTGTCAACTCGTCATAAATTATACTTAAAAGAGGTCACAAATTGTATGTAAACTGCCCTTTAAGGCGCATAAGAGCTAGTATAATGTTTGAAATCTTCACAAATCGGCAATTGATTTCAACTTGAAATTACTTTTTTCTCGGCTATGAAAAAAAAGAAATGTGAGGCCTAAAAAAATTCTTGTTCTTCGCTAGAGATGGTCCTGAATCTACTCTTGTAATGTGATTTGAATAATCTTGGATATTTTTTCCAACCAATTTTGGTTTTTGTTCTCTTATACAGCTGTGAAACATGGCACTTTAAAAGGGCCCAGAGCAGCCATGTACTAATCTTTTAGAATAGGTATCTGCGGTGAATTTAAGTCGTGCGGTGGTTTGACTTTGTGAGGAATGAAGAGATAAGGCGTAGGACGCAGCTAATCTTGGTCACAACTGTCGTCAAGAAAAGGCTATTCAGTTGGCTTGGCCATGTACTCCGCATGCCTCCCGAGAGCCTTAATCAAGCTTGCCTCTTTTACAAGGCATTAGGTTCGCGCCGCCCAGGACGACCACTGCTGACAATTCTTTTTCTGACAAAACTTCGGGACGTGGATCTGACTTGGGAGGATGCAAGGGAGCTGGCAGGTGACAGAATAGCCTGGAGATAATTTGTGGACTCCATATGCTCCACCTAGGAAGCGGATATGGTTTAATAATAATAATGTTGGTCACGAATCGAAAAATTCTGTAAATTATAACAATAGATAACCATACTACTGATTTGGAGTAGAATATTTGGGTAATGTTAATGGGAGATCAGAACGAGGAAGGCCAAGAAAGCCTTGTTACCACCAAATCCCAAATAACGATTTTTTGGAAAGGTTATCTTTAATAACTTCATTTGGTAACGTATTTGGTAACGTACTTTCTTTATATCCTTACATACCATATGGTATACGAGTATAAGCATAGTCAAAAGTCCACGAGACCCGAGAGCATGTATGAATGGAAAGGAAGCTAGGAATTCATGCATAACGACTTAATTAATACGTTACCTTGGAGTTATTACAGGTAACCAAAATATAGCTAAAATTATAAAAATATTTTTATTTTAGAATCAGAAATCTGGTACAAGGAAGCAGATAAAGTCAAGAAAGATGCTTTAAAGAGACAGATGATCAAGGAAATTTCTCAATATTATCTACATCGTATGGAGAATGCGGTAAAAACAAATGGTGGCCATTTTTCAAATAAGGTAAAGCTCATTATTGCTTTGATATTTAACTTTGAGGCAATATCAACACATGTTATATTTTACCTTCATAGAAAATATCACTTTTATTTAAATATATCGTAGTCGTACGGGAGAAAGTGACTAACTACCGAAACGTAAAATGTTCAGGAGTCCCCATTTAAGTTACTTTTGCTTCGCAAGAAAATAAACACCAATGCAGTTAGTCATTTTTAACAAATCAATATATTATACTTCCAAGTTTAAAATCCTTTGGAACTTTTTTCAGGGCAATATTAAAATAGTAAGATATCAAATAGTCAATCATCACGGTTTTGTAAAAAAATGCTAGTGGTCACTTTCTCCTGTATAACTACGATATGTATGTGTGACACGTAGTTCGATGGACTCTCAAAATGCTTTGAAACACATGTCACTCTCCTTTCGCCAAAAAAAATATTTACGCATTGGATCGTGCATCGGATAGGTGACAGTGATTTGTTTTCATAGATTATGTTATTCCTTTATAAAATTTGAAAATATATAAAACGAAAATTCCTTTATAGTAATAAAAATATTTATAATTATAATAAAAGTATCACAAATACTCTGATTGATAATCTTTCTTGATTTTATTTTGCAATTGGCGGAAATTCTCTTAAATACGTTGTTCAAAAATTGTAGTTTTTCTTACATTACATCCATTTTATATATTTTTCTTAAGTTAATGATTTATTTACACAAGAATTGTGTTTTATTAAATTATTTTACATCCATCCTTTGTATCTTGTAAGTATAAATTTTCCTTACTATACCTAACTAATTCCTAACTAACTAATAATTACAATAATAATAGTAGATTCGGATAATTTATATAGCACTATTCTCGTAAAATACTACCTCAATGGCGCTTATCAGGCTGAAGTTTAATTCTTTATCTTATACTTATGTTCATCTTTGTTTAATATACTTAAAAAGAGATCATTATTTTATACAACAATTATTCCATGTAATATATTCATTATGTACAAATTTGCTAAGGCCGTAAATGAAGGATTAAAAAAAAATCGACTTTTCATAATATTTTGAGTATGTCCAAATCTTTGTTAACAAAACTAGGTAACAAAACTTAGGAATTATTCATATATTTACATATCAACTAAAATTAAAAATGAAGAATACGTAAGTCTGGGTATAATTATATAATAATTCGCTCACTCCTTTCAAGATCGTCATAAATCAAAAATCGTCAATTTTCAGTTGTGCATGTTTTAGGAATGCCCAGAAAATGTACTATATCCCAGCAAAAGCGGCATATTTTTAACTTAATATTTACCCGCTACAGGGCAGAAAGTGTCATTTTAGCATTTTGAATAAAAGGTATTGTTCAATTATTTTTTTAAATATACTTAATATTTTTCGAATGGAGAAAGAACCTTCAGGTTTTACCCAAAAAGATCTGTTGCACAGTAAAAAGTTCAATAAGCGGCTTGATATTTATTTTTGGTATATTGTATTATATTTTTAAACTTTGAAAACGCTCTCCTGAAAAATCAAGTTTTTTTTATTTATGACGTTCTTGAAAGGAGTGAGCGAATTGTCACAATATTATTTTTTATGTGTTTTTGTTAATAAAATACAACGTAGTAGACTCAAAAAATCTGTGTATGATTTAAAAATTAATACATAAATTATGGACTTCTACAAATTAAACGCCAAATCAATAAATATAATTATAGGGCCTATAAATACCCAGACATTCATATTTTTCATCTTTGATAAGATATTAATATAATTTTATTTTTTTAGTTATCGTGGATTGACATTTTCTTCTTCGGCGCCATCGAAGTCTTGGAGATGTATTTTGGTTCAGCCCTGATCGATGGGACGTTTCCATTCCTTCTCAAACTCATCGAAGATGTTGGAAAGATCCCAGCTATACGGGAATACATCAGCATGAGAAGAAATAGGGTTGCTATGTAGTAATCGTCCTTTGTTACGTTTTCACGTTCCTACCATAATATGGTACGCTGAATAAGCGTAACATTATTGAAAGAAAATTCTAGCATTACAAGATCAATTTTAATATGATTGTTAACAACCAACCAAGATTTAATATAAAAATGTAATTTTTTATCTTCCACATGACTAATTTTTACATTACATGTAAAAGTAAAAGGAAATCAACCCAGTTTCAGGAAAGAGTCCAGAATTATAGTAAATAAACAATTGAATGAAAATTTTCTGGTAATTATTTTAACACTTCTATCGCATCCAGCATGGTAGCCTAACCACTACACTATCGGGACGGACAACATTGAAAAAAATTGTATTCTATTTAAAATCAAAGATAGTCAATATATTAAAATGTTTATACATACAAATGTTTATGCTTTTGGGATATTTAATTCGTATTTTGTTTGTTAAATGTACATTAAATTAATTAACATCATACATTTTTTCATTTTTGATATTTTACATTGCATACTCATACTATATATAAGCTTTATATATTTATAAATATATATATATATATATATATATATATATATTTATATATATATATATATGTATATATATATATATATATATATATATATATATATATATATATATATATATATATATATATATATATATATATATATAAATATATATATATATATATATATATATATTTATATATATATATATATATGTATATATATATATATATATATATATATATATATATATATATATATATATATATATATATATATATATATATATATATATATAAATATATATATATATATATATATATATATATATATATATATATATGTATAAATATATATATATATATATATATATATATATATATATATATATATATATATATATATATATATATATATCAATTTCATCAGCTCACTTTAGAGTTTTAGATCAACATTATGTGAAAGCATTTCGTTTTATTTAAAATTAATTGCTTAAAGCGTGATTCAACAATACAAGCATATGAAAATGTGAAGTTAAGAACGATCAAGACTTAAGTCTTTATACTTTTAAGTCCTTTTATATAGTTTCCGATTCTGCAGTTATAAATCATATTTGCAACACCACGTCAATGTAGCGCAGTTATTAATACACCAATGGGGCGAGATTAGGATTATGAGAATAGGATTATGAAGAAAAAATTCCATAAATACTCCTTAAAGTCGATATTTTCCATGTGTTCAAATGTTAGCGATAGGTACAAAAATTAAATGAAAAGGTGCTTTCAAGTAATTATTAATTTAAAACGAAGGCGTAACTACTGTTGATTGGTTGCAAGATCAATTCCGGGGCGTGGTTATCCATTTACATCGAATTGGAATCGGATATTACGTATTACGTACCCCTAAATTGACAAGTAGGTACTTAGATAAGTCTCATCTACTGCAATAAATAATACTTTTGTAATTGTCGTTACTTGTAGCGTAGTAGAGAAATTTCTGGAAAACCGCGGTTTTTTTTTAATGACACGAGAGGGCGCTAGCAACGCGATGAAACTGCAATCGTGCTTATTTGCGATAAAAGTTAATCTTTAGATAATAACGTATACAAAATCCGCAAGATGTCAGTGTGTTACGTTTGATTATTTTTATTAAAATGATCAAATATAATACTATCTATAGTGATGTCTCGCATAACGAACGCTGAGCACAACGAACTTTCTGTTCGTCTATTACGCAACTGACAGCTAAACTCGCTTCTCACAACCGACTGTATTGTATACCATCTTGCCGCTAGAATGCTCCAAGATCGCACGCAGTCAATGCACCATGCATCAAGGACATACTGGTCAAATGGGGAGAGGTTTGCCAACATTCACTATCCAAGGTAAGTTGATGCCAACAGGATCAACATGATCTCTACAATGACACCCTTGCCTGTTATTTCCGGTAGGTCTTGAAGATGAGGGAGAAACAGTCAATCTTGGAAAGGTTTGTCAAGAAGCCAACAGGCAAAAAGCAAATGAAGGAACAAGAGGATTTAACATGCAAGCCTCGGTAGACTCTCCTACATCTTTGTCTGACAAAAAAATAAAAATAAACCTATTAGTATATTTTTTTATGTTACAGTACCATATTATATGCTACAGAACGATTTTTTTATTACGTGTATTGTTATGGGAAAACGCGATTCACATAACGAATTTATTCCTGGAACAAATTATATACGTTATGCGAGGCATCACTGTATTTACGCAACTACATGTTTGTATTTATATATTATATATTAAAATCAAACACAGATTTTTACAGTTTACAAAATTGTATTTTATTATTAAAAACACATAAACATAAAATTATTGACAATTGTTTGACCTTGTTATGGCATTATCAATCTAGTGTTGCCAAACTATCAAAATTGATATTTTTATGTATTTTTAATAGTAAAATACAATTTTATAGACTCTAAATATCAGTATTTGATTTGAATATTTAATATATAAATTAAAATGGAGTTCTGCCAATACCACGCTAAATCTATAAATTATACCTACATGTTTGGATGTAAATATTATCAACGTTTATCATTTATTCTATCAGACACTGTAATCTTCACCCTTTTGATGAAATATCAATATTATAAGGGTCTCATCTTGAGATGAAGCATCTTTTTTTACAAATGAAGATGGAAATGAAAAACAGTGTTTATCTACTTAGTTGGCGATATAATGCGTCATCACTCGCGTTTCCCAAGCTCACATCATTTTGACTTATTTTCGGTATTGTTAGCTTGTTTTCTTTTACAAAATCATGTGCACAGTTGTTTTTACTGATCGAATTCTTCACGCAAAGGAACTCGGGAAATTATTATTGATTGAACAAGTTATGACGCACAAATGTAGACAGTTTAATACTTTATGTATTAATTTTTAAATCCAACACAGATTTTTTGAGTCTACTAAGTTGTATTTTAATAAAAAAAAAACACATTAAAATTTATATTATGATAATTCTTTCGCCAAGTTATGGTATTTTCAAACGAATGTCACAACTATTAATTATTATTAATTGAACAAGTTATGACGCACAAATGTAGACAGTTTAATACTTTATGTATTAATTTTTAAATCCAACACAGATTTGTTTAGTCTACTAAGTTGTATTTTAATAAAAAAAACACATCAAAATTTATATTGTGACAATTCTTTCGCCTAGTTATGGTATTTTCAAACGAATGTCATAACTAAAAGTGCCATAACTAGGCGAAACAATTGTCACAATATTAATTTTCATGTGTTTTTAAATAAAATACAACTTTGTAGACTGGTTTAAAAATTTATACATAAATTAAAATGGAGTTCTACAAATTAAACGCCAAGTAAATAAATAGTTTAATACTTTATACCTCCATTATTTCTTTAGAGATTTCAAAAAGATTTAGCTAGTTGTGATTGATTTATTTGTATGAATTTGATTGGAAGTAAGAAGAATCTACGATGTCAAAGATGTTGAGCGTTGGGGAAGAGTACGAAGACGTTTCTGGAGAGATCATGTGAGAAGAGCAAGTTCGGATCGAGTGGTAAGGATAGCAGCAGACAGAAGAGGTAACAGTCCCCCAGGAAGACCACCTAAACGATGGAAAGATAACTGGTCTTCCACCTCCCAGGAACGGACTCCGAGAAGAACAGGACACATTTTTTAATATTTATGTTTGCTAGTTTTTTTTTCAAACATCCTAATACTCTATTCAGATCATTAAACTTTGTAAGATTCTTTTAAAAACAATAAATATATCTATTTAAAAGGCTAGAGATAATTTATGTTTAGTTATTCATTTATGTTAATACTTAATATATTGTAAAACTTGTTATCTTCATCGACGTTTTATTTTCTCAAGATATAAATATTCTTGATATTTTAAACGTGCCCAAATTTTTGTTCATAAATAGTGGACTTTAACCCACTTTTTTTAAGAAAAACTCAAATTTATGTCAAAACGATATCCTCTTATGCACATCTGAGATGCATCATTTTACTTCTGATATTAAGCAGTCAATAGTATTAAGAATACAATTATAAATATAAATATGTGTGTATATATATATATATATATATTTATATATATATATATATATATATATATATATATATATATATATATATATATATATATATATATATATATATATATATATATATATATATATATATATATATATATATATATACACACACACACACATATTTATGTGTGTGTGTGTGTGTGTGTAAAACACAGAAACACATCAAACAAATTCCAATACACACTTTTTTGGTCGAAAGAACTTATTATGCAATAAAGAAAAAGATTATTATGCAATAAAGTAGCACAACCGGCTTCCATTATCTAT
Organism: Brachycentrus maculatus; assembly: GCF_059751285.1. Classification (NCBI taxonomy): domain Eukaryota; kingdom Metazoa; phylum Arthropoda; class Insecta; order Trichoptera; family Brachycentridae; genus Brachycentrus; species Brachycentrus maculatus. The sequence continues at coordinate 5,224,323 of NW_028280835.1, read as the reverse complement.
AAAGTCATTAAAAGGAGAAACTGAATATTTAAGAGCTATTCATAAATTGACAATGGAAGTGGGTAGATCTGAAATAGATCGTGTCATTCAGCCATGTCGTATTTGATTGAATAAACAATATTCTTTTGCTATAAATGTATGAATAAATATTGTAAGATGTGCCCTCACAAGGGGAAAACTTAGTGAGGGAACATAATTGCAATTTGTAATTATGTGTTCGATGAAAAAATAATAAGTAAATAAATTAATAAATATATACACCTTTATTAATATATGGGTTTATAAATATTTTATGTTTTGAACCTCCAAATGTAATAAACAAGGAAATGTATAAAAATTTATGGTATACGTTAAAATATGAATGTATTCATAAGTATATATGAATATTGGAAGAAAAAAACTAGGTTTGTGGCCATCTATAACCTTGTAAAATAAATGTACGTAACTGATAAGACCAGTTTTTAAAGAAGAGATTCTATAAAATATAGTGGATGTATTATAAAATCATTTTTTACTTAAATATATGTATATATATATATATATATATATATATATATATATATATATATATATAAATATATATATATATATATATATATATATATACATGTATATATATATATATATATATATATATATATATATATATATATATATATATATATATATATATATATATATATATATATATATATATATATATATATATATATATATATATATATATATATATATATATATATATATATATATATATATATATATATATTGATATTGAGCCCCCTAAGGATATAAAAAATGAAAAATAAAGTATAGTGTATCTTATTTAAATAAAATATATATTTAAGTATAGTTGATCTGTTTCGACAGAGAGGGTAAAATTTGTATGAAAACAAATAACTCGCATTTCGAAGGCCGACGTACGTATTTCCCAAAATAAACATAATTAAAATGTACTTAAATTACCCGTACTTTAGCGACATTCCTCTGCTTGTGCGGCTTCTCTAACGTTGTAGGCAGTGAGTGGCGTAACAGGTGCACAATACAATACAAAACCAATCAGTAGAGATATTATTCAATTTGCAGGCGGCAGTCGGCGTCGATACTTCATTATGGTCACAAGCGAGAACCGCGAACTGGTCTTACTTTAATCTTGCAACTTTTGAACAATTTGTACCAATTTCAAATAGAACAACAATCAACATATTTGAAAAACAAAATAATTCTCTCGAAAAATAACTATTTGAAAAACAATAGTACAATATTTTCTTCGAACGATTCCTATTTCAAATGGAATGACAACATAAATATTTATTTTAAAATTGTTTAACTTTTAACGAATTTCATTTGTTTTTAATTCCTAAAAATCAGTGTTTATTTATAAAGCTGTGTTAATGGATTTACCGGAATTGGATGGTGAACGTATTTGATGGTGAACTATGGACGAGGGACTGAATTTCGAAGTGAGTATAACGCAATATGAGTATTTTTTAATGTATGTATTATGTATTGTTTTGATTTTGATTTTAACCTTTATTTGCATGCTGTATTTCAAAATAATTTAATCAAAGGCACAAATTTTAAATGACTTGTATATTGTGTAATTTGTATATTAATATTATACGATACTAAAAAATATTATATAAATAACTTAATATATTATTAGATTAAAACCAATATTTTTAGCTTTTCCACTTTATTTTTATTTGACCAGCGACCGGGTTTCGTCGTTACCGACATCATCAGACTGGTGGGAGGCTATACAAATTGTTATGTTATATATAAAACAAGGCAGGAGTTGATAACCATGATTTGATATATCAACTCCTGCCTTGTTTTATATATAACATAACAATTTGTATAGCCTCCCACCAGTCTGATGATGTCGGTAACGACGAAACCCGGTCGCTGGTCAAATAAAAATAAAGTGGAAAAGCTGAAAATATTGGTTTTAATCTAATAATATATTAAAAATGCAATTCCATCACGAAGTGTCAGTGGATAATATAAATCTATTATAAATAACTTATTTGTTTCAAAATTCGTGATTTCCAGGTGACATTTACGAATGAATTTACCAACAGCATTAAAAAAACTTTTTAAATGATGTTAAAATATAGCTCTGTTATAGGTCTTTTTATAAAAAAAAGTTAAAAACTGTAAAGAAAACACAACCCTGTAATATCACTCGTGTTCGATATATCATCGAATATTTCAATATTCGAAATTCGACAATTGTGAAAATTCGTTTTTGTTATTTTCGGCATAGTTTTTTTTTTAAATTTATTTGTTACACATTTTAAATAAGTAAAACTATCGACGTTTCCGTTCGCCTCCGTGGTGTAATGGTTAGCGTGTTCGATTCCCAGGGGGGGTGAAAATAAATATTAGTGATTTTGCACTGTAATATTTATTTAATAATACCCTGGACTGGTTCCTGAAGCTCAAGAGTGATCACCTTGCCTTCATGTATGCAATGATCAACATAGCACTGCGCCAATTCGATGGAGTGCCCTATGCACCATTGGGTGCGGATAAGGTTAAACTATGGTTTTATCAACAAAAAAATGGAAATCGAAAAAAATTTAATTAATACAAATTATTTCCGCTTATAGAAAATCAACTGTAAAAATGGAGGAGCAAAAGGGTAAAAATCTTGTTTTTACTTATTGTCATTTTAAAATCCTTCAAGCCAAACGATGAGGGGCTACTTTTATAATGATTTTAAGCACATGGAATTTAAAGTGAGCGTAATTTAAAAGATGATAGGATACAGAGGTTAAAGATTACGCTAAACTCTTTTATTTCTTAAAATAGGCGTTTCTTTACAAGGTCAAATATAAACGGAATTTAGGAATACGGGTACTTACTTATAACCCTTATTCGCACCCAATGGTGCATAGGGCACTGCATCGAATTGACGTAGTGTTATCTTGATCATTACTTACATGAAGGCAAGGTGATCACTCTTGCGCTTCAGGATCCAGTCCAGGTAATATTTAATAAATATTACAGCATAAAATCACAAATAGTTTTTTTCACCCTCTCTGGGAATCGAACCTGGGACCTCCAGCACGGTAGCTAAACACGCTGACCATTGAGGCGGACGGTACTCCTCGGACGGTCCGCCTCCACCACGGAGGCGGACGGTACTCTTAAGTTATTTAAATTTCATTTTATTTACTTATTTTATCTATGCATCAATAATTCTTTTTTATATTTTATCGAATAATTATAAGTTTGCTTCCAGCAGCCTTACTTTTTGTTTTATGCAAATCAGCCTTTATCCTTTGGACTTTCCGATATTTTTCACGTTCGTATGCGTGTTTATAAAATTACTTTTGTTTATGGACAAAATGTTGAATTTCATTTATGCTTGGAAGTATTTCTTAGAATTGTAATCTTGTTATACGTTTCATAATACGCTGTCAACAATCAGTTTCTGCACAGCGCTGTTTTGTTTTCTCAATAATTGACTGTTTATGGGGCTTTAAGTTCAAGAACTACATTTCTACCGTACACGGTTGGAATTTACGTTCAACAAATGACGCTTTATGATTCATTTCGAAAATTAGAATCTAGATGATGATTCAAATATTGAGAGGAAACACTTTTATTATACCGCTTTTTAGTTTATTTATGTTAACACGACTAAATTTGAGAACTACATATCGTAGTAGTACAGGAGAAAGTGACCAACTACAAAAACGTAAAATGTTCAGGAGGGCCATTTAAGTCACTTTTGCTTGTCAAGAATATAAAAATCAATGCAGTTAGTCATTTTTACCAAGTCAATATATTATATTTCCAAGTTTAAAATCCTTTGAAATTTTTTCAGGGCAATATTAAGCTTGCAAGATATCAAATAGTCAATGATCACGTTTTTGTAAAACAATGCACTTGGTCACTTTCTCCTGTATGACTACGATATATTCTCACCAGTCAGTGAAAATATTTACAAAATATTTGTAACAAAAACATTTGATATGGATATACCGGCAAGTACTTATTGACTATTTCTATTATTGTCCGCCTCCGTAGTGTAATGGTCAGTATGCTCGACTACCGTTCTGGATATCCCGGGTTCGATTTCCAGGGGGGGTCAAATAAATTTAAGTGATTTTTTTCACGCGGACTTAATTTTGACTAATATGTTTCTTCAAACCCTCATCCGCACCCGATGGTGCATAGGGCACTGCATCGTATAAACGCAATGCTATCTTTATTGTTAACACATGAAGGAATGGCGATCAGCCCTCCGCTTCAGGTACCAGTCAAAGGTAATATTCAATAAATATTAGTGATTTTTTCACTCTAATATTTATTCAATATTACCCTAGACTGGTACCTGAAGCGGAGGGCTGATCACCTTTCTTTCATGTGTTCATAGTCAAGATAACACTGCGTTTATATGAAGCAGTGCTCTATGCACCATCGGGTGCGGATGAGGGTTTGATTGATTGATTAGAGTGAAAAAATCAATTATATTTATTTGACCCTCCTGGGAATCGAACCCGGGACCTCCAGGACGGTACCCGAGCATGCTGACCATTACACTACGGAGGCGGACAATGTTCATAGGTATGAAATGTAATATAGTAGATATTGCGTAATATGCACTTAGTAGGTCGTGTTGAAGTGATACTACAATATTCAATGTCAAGGGCATGGGAATAATTACATACTTTGACAAGATTATATTACAACATTATGCTTACGTCACTGATCGAATTAATTATGTGTATTAAGTTTTCATCCATATATAATTATAACATTATATTAATACACGCAAGTGAAAAACGAAGGTATTGTTGAAGTGGAAAAATCCAGAGAGGCTTGTATTCAAACAGAGACAAATCCGTTTCTTTAAAAATCAACTAACAAAACATCAAAAAAACATTCAGAAACAAAACATCACATCGTTATTGCTAATTATATCTCACTTTTATTTAAAAAATACTTTAAAAAATCAAAAATTCCAAAAAAGGTTTAAAAATAATGTATACAATATGTATATGAATATATGGACGAGAAGGAAGCTAGGAGTTTATGTCAGAACAGAAAATGCAGGGAAACGATGTGATGGTAGTAGTCGTAGTAGGAGGTCCCGAGTTCGATTCCCAGGGAAAGCATATAAACGCAGTATTATCTTGATCATTACCACCTGAAAGACAGATGATCAGCCCTCCGTTTCAGGTACCAGTCCAGGGTAATATTGAATAAATATTAGAGTGAAAAAATCACTTATATTTATTCACCCCCCCCCCCCTGGGAATCGTACCTAGGACCTCCAGTACGGTAGTCGAGTATGCTGACCATTACACTACAGAAGCTGACAAATTATATACTGTATGCACGAATAACGATACAACATACAAAAAAACTTTAATATTACATAAAAAACGCTTTTTGTGAGGTTGTATTAAAAGATAAATCTAAAATAAATTTTAATATCAAGAGAAGTTTACTAGTAAACTCAACATTCGTGAAGAAAAAATAGAAAAAAGAATCTCATTTTTCCAATAAATGGATTTGATGTTGTTATTACGTTTAATTTTATTCAAATACTTGTAATGTAAAATACATCTTAAAATTAAATTGTGAATAATTTGCGATTGATTTTATAAAGGAGAAGAATTGGCGTCAGAATTTTACATAAGAACAATGCGTTGTTTTTCAGTACTACGTAAAAACATATTTCATGCAGCAAATATATTTGAATGATAATTAGATTTTTTCTTTTTACCTACAGATATTATGAGTTTTTAATATTTTTGTATGCAAATTTTAAACGCTTACTTAAATCTCTGAAATACATTGATTTAAAAAAATACTTTGCCTACCAAAAGATAAAAAAAGCCTAATTATTCTGGCATTTCAGCATGTATGAATTAAAATATCGAAGTGTGAGCATTATTAACATGGCCCTCGATCGTTCATAGGCTGGTTTAAATTATCACTTTATACACGTATAACATTAGCCATTCTACCAAGAATTGACAATGACTGTTCTCGACAGAATTAACAATAAAGCAAGAACTATACATAGTTTTTTTCACATTAATTTTCTTTGGCCAATGACCAGGTTTCGTTGTTACCAACATCAACAGACTTGTGGGAGGCTAAACAAAATTCTATGTTATGTAATTTAAGTAAATATGTAGGATGAGATGCATGAATGTGAAAGAGGCGAAAATTGTTTGCAAAGACATATTAGTGTGGTGTTTTATTCTCTCTGCTTACCCCTTCGAGGAAGCTGCGTAATGGTTAGTTATTTAGTTAGTTTTTTTTTAATATTCTAAGTAGTGTTTCATAATAATAATTACATATTCGTTATTGTAAAGGTTTTTAGTAGGATTTTATATAAATCATTTTATTTTATAAATGGACTGTAGAGAGTAAATTAAAATTATAAATGGGTGAATCGTGAACCTTTGGTTGACAATGCCAACTGCCTTGTACATATTAAATATTATTTTACCTAGTCTCTCACCCGTCTGATGATGTCAATAACAATGAATCCCGGTCACTGGTCAAAGAAAATAAAAGTGAAAAAAAAAAAGATTTTTTTATTATACTAATGTGTAAAGGCCGTAACTCAAGTTGCGGCTGAGCTTAACACGGCTCAAAGCATTCTTATAACTGGCCTCTATCATATAAAATCACAGATTTTGATCTCTTTCCTCAACTGAGATATTCATTATCCAAATAGCAGCAAAATTGTATTTATTTGATACATGTTTTGGCAAAAAGGATCATTTTAAGTTAACAATAAACTCGTTTATCTCTAAACTACTGTTTTTAACTATTGCATTTGCACATTAGTATATAAAATGCAATTCCACCAAGAAATTTCAGCACAAAACTTAAATTTTATGTAGAAATATCCATGATGATTTTTAATCTTAGGCGTGGAGTGGTACAATAAGCAGAAATGTTGAAATAAAAATACATTGTTTCGTGACGTTGTTCGATAGCCATTCAGTGTATAATTTTAAGTTTGTTAGTTTATAAAGGTAAGAATTGAATAAATATTTATATCACCAATGTATTGTGTGATTTGCGATAAGCCTTATCAATGCTTTAAGGTTCCTCGTATTAAATAAGGCAGGGTCAGACTTGTTCGTATGCTTGAACGAAGGTAATCGACCGAATTTTAGCTTTACGAAATAGTGATATTCAACACATCACAACCTTATATTCCGACAGTTAACATTAACCCTGGACCTCTCCTCTTGACGTGTGGTGCTGTAGGCGTATGTTGGGGATTCATTGGTCGGAACAACGAGGTTAAAAGCAGTCCTGAGACGTCTAGATCATTGGTGGCCAACCTTTTCAGCAGCCGGACCAAATTTTAGAAATGAGATTTCCTACCGGGCCGTAAAACAAAATTTCTTTTATTATTCAAAGTAAACGAGAAATACGTATAAGTATCTATTGTTTTTTTTAAGAAGATATAACAAAAATGAGAATCAAACATATTTATTACATTAGAAATGGGGAATATTAAAAATAATAATAAAAAAGAAACAAAATAAAATAAATTTTAGTGAGAAGTCCGATTTTGTTCGTCAGAACTGTTTCGTTGATAACGATTCATCTTGTTGCTTCACGCAAACAGTTTTCCAAATGCTTCAAATCAAACCATTTTGGCATAGGTCGTGAGTGTTTGTTAACACGGATATTGGGATTTAGAAGAAATTGTCACGATAGTGAGATACTTCCATATATGGGATATGATACGAACTACGCACGATGGAATGTTCTTTTGGTGGTTTTATGTACACTTAAAGAAAAAAATGTGATGCTTCGCAGGCCGCGGGTTGGCCACCCTAGGTCTAGATGCTTACTAAAGTAACACAATAAAGAGCGAAATGGATAGGCCATAATATAGACACCCGGGCCTGCTTCTTATGATCGCCGAAGGCACAAACTACAAAGGACGACCCCGCTTAAAACAACATGGACCAAATTATCTCCGACATACGTTGTAAAGGATACGCCGAGTTGAAGAACCGAGCGGAGGATAGAGAAGGATGGAGACTGACCACGAGAGAAGCAAACCCATCATCACAAAGATTGTAACCCACAACAATAAAATAAAAATATGGGACCTGCATGCATTTAGTGATATTATTCTTTGATCAATCAATATACATACAAGCAAATATACCAGAAATACAACAATTTTAGTTATGTCCAAGTCCTTGTACGCAATTGTAGAGAACAAGGATTCGGACACAACCAAAAATGTTTGTGAATAAAATAACTGGTAAAAATACAGGCTTCATAAAAAATTTAAATCAGGATGTAAAATAATTCTGGAAGTACCTTGCATCCATCTAAAAATAAAATGGTCTCTTGGCAGAGACTAAATACAAAGCTTACTCAAATTAACTAAAGATACTGCTGCGAACTCACAAATGAAGTGACTTGTGAATTGTATGATGGAACCAGGACTCCATTGTGTACTGCCAGTTTCACGTTCGCTGATAGGCTTTTATTTTCTATAACTGATTTCGATGCACCATTCCCTGTGTTCAACGTTCTTTCTCTGTATCATAACCAATCTTTCCATCCCTAGAAAACATACTTCCTAAAAATACGACGTCATTTACTTGTTTCATCATTTCCCCATTTACTATTTTTTACAACCAGATCTCTCTTTCAAAAACCATAACTTTGGATAAGTCTATCATCAGATTTTAGGTTCTGATTGATCTGATCGTGCCAAGTCTTTTTCTTTTTTTAAATGAGCAATCACTCTGTTGAAAGCACAATTTATTATATTTCCTGCATTTACTTTACTCTCAATATCATTATCCACTTTTCCATCCCTTGTGAACATGTTCCTAGATATAAAAAAATTGCACTTCATCAGCAATCAACTTTCAAATGCAAAGTAATTAATAATTATTTTATTTTGTTTATTAAAAGCATTGTTAACTTTGTGGTATGGAAATATTTAAAAAAAAAACCTTTTAACTGGTATTACTCTTATTTAACGATAAATGATAAGAAGAATGTTAATATATTATTTTTTTGACATCTCTCAACATAGATAATGAAGAATATGGAAGTGTGGGCGTTTATGGGGTTTATGACTGTCATAAGCACATGGTTTAATTTATCACTTTACACACGTGTAACATTCACCAATTCCACCCATGATTGACAACCACACTACTCAAACTGTTCAAATGACTTCAAATTGCTTGAATTGACTAGAGACGTCTATGGTGAGATAAAAGAAGTTTTTTTTTTACTGTGCAGAAACTTTTTCATTTGTATGTGAGGTCCGAATCCTAGATTATATTCACATATCGCTCACTCCTTTCAAGAACGTCATAAATCAAAAAACTTGATTTTTCAGGAAAACGTTTTTAAAGTTTAAGAATATAATACAATGTATTAAAAATAAATATTAAGGCACTTATTAAACTTTTTACTGTGCAACAGATCTTTTAAGGAAAAACCTGAAGGTTTTTTCTCCATTTAAAAAATATTTAGTATATTTAAAAAAATAATTAAAAAATATCTTTTCTTCAAAATGCAAAAACAACACTTTCTGTCATGTAGCTGGTAAATATTAAGTTAAAAATATGCCTCTTCTGCTGGGATATAGTGCATTTTCAGGGCATTCTGAAAACATGCACAACTGAAAATTTACGATTTTTGATTTATGACGTTCTTGAAAGGAGTGAGCGATATGTGAGGAATGCTAGAAAATATCCTTTTCATTTTTTTTATTATTGTTTTAGCTTATAATTTGACCAGTTAATTTATTTACAACATTTTGAGTGTGTCCAAATACTAATTTCATCAAAGATGAGATGTCAAAAATATGAAAAATAACTCCTATGATTGGAGATAATCCAGATCTGTGAACAAGTATTTGGACACACTCAAAGTGTTGTAAAGGTATTACTCTAATTTAACCGTGAATGATAAGAAGAGTTTAATATATTAATTCTTTATTAAATATACTTATATTATATATCTCTCCACTATTCACCTGTTTTTTTTCTTAATCCAGCTCTGACATTGGAATACATACATTTGCGTATCCATTTTTTTATCATCTAATCATTATCAGTAAAACAATAATATCTAATTTCTATATTAGTCTCGGCCGAGTCGCCAATAAGAATTGTGACAAAAAATACCTGTATTGTGGTTTTTGTGATTGAGTAAACAAAACAGTTTTTAAAAAAAAAATCAAGTTTTTGTGGCAAAAGTGACCATAATTACCTACAAAACATTTATCTAATTGACCATCACGTCACTTAGCGTGGCGGTAGGCAGTGATAATAAAATGCCACACCACTCTGTCATTAAAAACATTAATCGCCTCCTCCACATTCGCGCATCACCTCATACAAACAATCGATTATTCCGACACCTGACTTGTTAATTTTTTCGCATTTAAAGTTTAAAAAAGACTTACCCTTTACAACATTTTGAGTGTGTCAAAATACTAGTTCACAAAATCTGGAATATCTCCAATTACAGGAGTTATTTTCATATTATCTCATCAAAGATGAAGAAGAATATGGAAGTCTGGGCATTTACGGGGCTGACGACCGTCATAGGCTGGTTAAAGTGATTACTTTACACACGTGTAACATTCACCAATTCTATCCATTATTGACAACCACATTTGTCAAATTCTTGGAAGTTCTATATATATGAACCAATTTTGAATGTGGTTGTCAATAATGGGTAGAATTGGTGAATGTTACACCTGTGTAAAGTGATCACTTTAACCAGCCCATGACGGTCGTCAGCCCCGTAAATGCCCAGACTTCCATATTCTTCCTCATCTTTGATGAGATCTCAAAAATTAATATGAAGACTTACCCTTTTTAACCAAAGATGGTACCGGGAATTCGCATATGAAAGGTGTCAATTACAAGATATATACAACTTCCGAAATTTGAGCAGTGTGGTTGTCAATCATAGGTAGAAAACGATGAATTTAACATAGATGGGAGTTGCATTTATCATTTACCTAGCTTATTATGTACAAGGTTTAAAGACCATTACATGGATTTTTGATTCTTCTAACTTAAAAACATATTTTATTTTTATCTGTGTAACACGTTTACAATGTTATCACTTTAACCAGTCTATGGCTATCAATATAAAAATTATTTGATAATGCCCAGTTTCCTCGTGTTTAAAAGTACTATAAAATTTTTAAAAAAACATGATAACTAGTCGTGATTTTTATGGTAAAATTTAAAATGTCGTTTTTCTCAGAACTTTTCATTTGCATTTTCCTGCTATTTAGGTTTTTTCAGTCCCTTAAATACGTAAAATAGGAGTTTCATTGTATACTACAAAAATAAAAATAATTATTTGAAATTACATTATCTTATAAGTTAAAATAATAAGACTTAAAAATAGTTCATAAAATAAAATGCGGTTCACGAATAGACATGTTTTTTTTTAAATAGAACTCCTTACATCATGTATCTACTTTTTAAAAAATTAATTAATTGATTCGGCAGTCACTTTGTGGTAATAAATATATGTTTACCTGAAGCGTAGGACTAACTACCTTGCATTCATATAATTAACGATACACACAACATTGCATCAAAATTTTGCAGTGCCCTTTGCACCATTGTATGCTGATGAGGGTAATCATAATATCTATTTCATTTCTTATTTAAGTTTTACTTTGTAAATACAACTTTTTCTTAAAATCTATTGTAACACATGTTTCGATGCATTTCGCATCATTTTACAGTGTTTGAAAATGATATGGTATGCATCGAATCACGTGTCACAATAGATTTTAATAAATAGTGGTAATTACCAATTAAATCTTAAATTAATTTTTTTAAATAAAATTTTCTTATCCTGGTTAAAGAAAAAGGAATAAAAATACTGCGTAGAATCTTCTCAACACTAACTGCTTCTCGGTATAATTCATTCTTAACTTTGTGCGAGATATAAACTTTTTTAATTTCACCCCCCTACCCCTAGCCCTAGAACATTAAATAATTAAGTTAAAGTAAAAGTCGTCCGATACTAGCGCGAAATTGCGATAAATCATTAACATGTCACCAAGCACACAAGTTAAGGAACTAATGAGTTTTAAAGTGAATTATGGGGTGCTTTAAAACCAAAATAAACCGAGTTTTAATCATTTTATGAATTTATCTTCGTGTTATTACCAAACTTTAAAAATATTATTGGGTCTTTTCAAGAATAGTGGTAACGATTTTTGAAACATGAAAAACAGTAGAATGAGACACTTGTCTTGAGTCTGCCATTTTCTTCAAAACATTTTGAATGTTTTTTTAAAAATAATTGTTCACAAATCCAGGTTTTTTCCACTTTAGAAATTTGACATTTTTGACATCTTGTTTATGAAAAAGGGTTACTGCTAAATAAAAGGTTTCTAAATCAAATCATAGATAGCTGTTGTGATCTCAATCACGGAACGTCATGAGATGGATCGTATAAATATGACATAATTTGAATAGTGTGGCGCGAGTGTTTTTGCCTAGAATTTTTACTCATGAATTACATGATGACATAAAGAGTAAATTCACTCACGAGAAGGCATTGGCTATAAAACTTGCTGTAAAAAAAAAAGTTGAAGCCAGAGTAGGGTCATGATATAAGCGGTGTTGCATAAGCCGTAGCTAGATTTCAGAGTCACTTGGACGTTAGGTAATTCCAAAAAAAATAGTAGTGTGGTTCATTTGGGATTTTTTCTTATATTTCTCAAAACACTCAGTGATCCGAACGATTCCCTAATCCGAACAACCCTCTGCAAGAAGTACGTTCGGATTAGCGAGCTGGCTTTGTAATTCAATGGAAACTTAAATCGGGTGTTTATTTCTATTTAAAAGTATATCTGTCCATTACCTGTATTTACAAAATACATATTTCAAACAATTTTCAATTGAATTCAATCAATTTATTTATCACTGCCGAAAATTAATGTTACATACAATACTTAGAATCTAATCATTATTTTACGAGAAATTGTAAATTTCGTCTAATTTGTCTAATCTTCGATAATTATAAATAAAATATTGATGTCTTTTATCATTATTATCAGTTGTGATTAATATGTTTCTGTAAGTAATTTTTTAGACAAAATGTAAAAAATAGAACACTTTTATACAACTACTTCTTGAGTTTATGAATGTAAACACCACTAGTTTCGAGACTATAAATGTTCTTATCAACTGGTTACAATACAAACTGTTTTTAAAACTTCTCGTTTTTACATTTATAAACTGTAGTCTTTTGCAAGGATTTTTTTCACAAATTAAAGCGTCATGTTAATCCACAAAGTAAATACTCTAAAAACCACAAAAATATCATAAAATTAAGTTATTTTGGCATATAACCATTCACCGAGATTTCAGAGACGTGCTAGTCTCTTTGTCAGGACAATCTCTGTACAAGGCACATACTAACAACTACATAAAATGCATTTTACTTGCACATTTCGGATAGACTAACAATGTGATATGCAAGTGAAAAATATAATACTTAACGAACAACAAATTCCATATTACAAACCCAAAATTGCACCATTACACGTACTTCGAGACTTCACAGGTGAAAACATTTTTGGCATACAAAAAGACTCTCCCATTTTACACTTGCCTTAAAACAACCCTAATATAATCAATTATCTTCTATGACACACTAATCAATGAATTTATAAGTTTTTAATTTAAGTTTTACTTATTATTTTTGACATCTCATCAAAGATGAAGAAGAATATGAAAGTCTGGGCATTTCACATACTAATATAAGAGTTTCTGCTTAATAAAAAGCTTCTTTACATCTCACCAATAGATGTCTCTAGTGAAGTTCTAGTGATTCAAGAACAAGGTTTCTAAATTTTTTCATATACAGAACTTCCAAGAATTTGAGTAGTGTGGTTGTCAATAATGGGTAGAATTGGTGAATGTTATACGTGTGTAAAGTGATCACTTAAACCAGCCTATGACGGTAGTCAGCCCCGTAAATGCCCAGACTTCCATATTCTTCTTCATCTTTGATGAGATGTCAAAAATAATATGAAAATAACTCCTGTAATTGGAGATAATCCAGATTTTGTGAACAAGTATTTGGACACACTCAAAATGTTGTAAGTTTTACTTAGTAAATACCTTCCTTAATAAGTGTAAATACCCTAGTTTTACTAAGTAAATGGTATTTACTAATTAAAACTTGAATTAAAAATGGATAAATTTTACCACGAAGTGACTGCCGAATGAACTAATGACTTAATTTGTGGTTGACTGGAAAAATATTGATAAGCATAATAAAAATATTTATTTATTAGCAAAATAAAAAATTTATCGACACCAAAATATTACGTCAAAACTACAAAAATCATCGTAATATTGTACATCAAATTAAAAATCAAAGTGCCAGTGTTTTTGAGCCTTAAAAATGGAAGATTTGATCGAGAACGAATTAGAATATTGCGAAGAAAGTGAACTCGAACCAGTTGAAGAAATCGAATTGGAAACTTCTGACGATGAGGACGAGGCTAACGAAGATTACAATCCACTTAACGATGTCCTGAAATATAGGCTGCTTTACGCTACAGGGCAAGGTATTTGTATAAAGTATGATTGATATACTGGTATTTCTATATCGATTAAGGAGTAATTGAGACGGGAATTCAGAATTTTGCTATTTGTGGGGCTTTCTTAATATATAATGAATAGTGGTATTAGAAAAGATCTATTCTATATATATGTTGAAGACGATTATTGTTAGAATAGTGGCAATTTACATAAAAAGTCAAAATTATAACGTCACTCGTCTTCGATCTACATTTTTTTTAGTGGTAAAGTATATTTTTTTACAAGTTTTGTTAAATATCTTAACAATATTACTAGGGTGCAATATATTTTACGCAGTACCTTCCCACAAAAGAGACAAGTTCTTGTGCTTGGAGAGGGAGTTATCTTGTTTGGTTTTTTTGTTTGTTTTTTATTTTATTTTATTGTACAGTCGGTGTTTGTTTATTGTATATGGTATGTGTATATTTATTGTGTATGTTTATTATATAGTTTGTGTATGTTCGTTAATTTATTTAATTTTATCATCGTACTCTAAATTTGCTAAATTTTTATCATAAGCATCGCCTGCATTTGACATTTTCATTGAGTAAACCGATAAAATTTGTGTATTTTAAAGTTAAGTTTTACTTGGCGAAAACCACTATTTCTAAAAACCTATTGTGACATGTGTTTCCATGCATTCCTCATCATTTTCAAACATACGATGTTTTAAAACGATACGGAATACATCGTAACACGTATCACAATAGATTTTTAGAAATAGTGGTTTTTACCAAGTAAAACTTAAATTTAAATGGAGAGATATTATCACAAAGTGACTGCTGAATCAAATAATGAAAGAATATGATTTAATTTAAAAAAAAATTGGATGTTTCCAAATCCTTGTCCACAAATCTTGATCTCTCCACATAGCAGTTATTTTTTTCATTTTGGCACCTAAACAAATATGAAAAAAAAAGTCTGATTATTTACAGAGCTTACGACCCGTCATTAGCTGGTTTACCTACTCAGGACCTCCAGCACGTAGCATAACAGTTTTCCACTATACTATGGATACGGAAATAACCACTACACTAATAAATGTACATATCTTTAAAAAAATAAACAATATTTTATGTTCTAATAATAATAGATGTTGTGATACTTAGTTGATACTGTTTATCATATAATGGATACACGAGCGATATTGAAATCGATACATTTGACACGTTTATCGATCAGATTAATAAGTATGTCAGTTATCATTAAAACAACTTAAAATTAGAATAGTCGATAACATAATCCTTCGTCTTCGTCGTAGAACAATCAAGGGTATGCAAAAAGTTGGAAATTTACTTAAAGAAAAACATTTTTATCTGTTTTGAAAACACGGACGTACTAATCATTGATCATGTCCTTTTACCCAATTCAATCACAGTCTAGCGCCTTTGAGTAAGTATTTTACGAAAAATGCGCTTTATAAATTATCCACATTTTTATATTGTACTAGGATGAAAAAAAACTGTTAATCGGTCTTCTGCGATGATAAAAAACACATGAGCTGTTGTTTTACGCTTATGGCAATTTCTTCTCACAGTTATGGGTACGTTGTGCTGGAATATATAAAGTCACAGGTTCGAATCTCGACTGGTGCAAACATAATATAAATATAATTAATTGTTATTTTTAACCATTCTGGAAATCAAACCCCGGGCCTCTAATAAAGTAACCAAACGCGCTAACCACTACACACGCAAGCAATGTGTGTATTTTACCTCTGTCAAACATAACATTTTCATGTTATCCGCCTCCATAGTGTAGTGGTTTGGTAGCGTTTGGCTACCATGCTGGAGATCCCATGTTCTATTCCCAGGAGGTCAAAATAAATTTAAAGTGTATTTTGCACTCTTTTCATTTAATATTACCCTGGACTGGCACCTGAAGCGTAAGAATAACCACCTTATATTCATATAATAAACGATCCACTCAACGTTGCATCAAAATGTTACAGTGCCCTTTGCACCATTGGATGCAGATGAGGGTGAAAAGAAAACAATTCCATTATTTATTATAATAATTATTTCATTTGTAATTTAAAATTTACTTGGTAAATACTAAGATTTCTTAAAATCCATTATGTTTCGGTGCATTCCGCATCATAAGGTGTTTGAAAATGATGCAGAATGCATCGAAATACGTGTCACAATCGATTTTAAGAAGTATTGGGATTTACCAAGCAAAACTTAATTAAAAATGGATAGATATCTGCCGAATCAATTAAATAATTAAATTTCGATTTTTTTTTAATTTTTCAGAGCTGTCATTAGTTGGGCCCTCTGCGGGCAGCAAGAGGATGTGGTCCATTATACAAACGCTGGGCGCCACTTTGCGGCTTCTGGCGCCCGCCGCGCTGCTAGCCCTGCTCTGCGGTAGGGACTCCCCCATCATGCGCCTGCTGCAGCACTGCGACAGGGCTGTCAGAAGTAGTAAGATATATTTGTATTTAAAAAGCCGCCCGGATTTTTTAAAAAACTTATGTTTAATAGAATCTGTGTCTCATGATTTAGTAAGCATACAATGTAAACATACAAGTAAGCATACAATAGATAAGTAAACAATGTAAGTATGTGGAGCGAATGGATAACGAGAGAATGACTAAGAAAATATATGTGGCGAATGTGAGAGGGAAAACAGAACGAGATGACCGAAAAAGACTTGGCACGATCAGATCAATCAGAACCTAAAATCTGGCGGTGTCAAAAGTCTGCGTAATCGGAGGGCATGTATGACTAGATGTATGGATGTGAAGGAGGCGAGGAGTGTATGTCAGGACAGAAGAGTGTGGCGTTCCATCCTCTCTGCCTACCCCTGCGGGGAAACGGCGTGATGGTAGTAGCAGTAGTAGTAATAGTAAGCATCTGGTGAATTAATATACATACTTAACCTGTGGTTTTTTGTAATATAAATAATTGTATTTGAATGGAATATTCAATAAATTATATTATGATTTAAACGATTAATTACATAAAAGTATTTCTAGTTTGTAGATCAAAAGCATTGATTACTTTGTAGTATGGTAATAAAACACTCTCCTTATCCATTGTTTACTTTGTGTAATACCATTTATATAAACACTTATTCGTGACTACCGGTTTCGGAAAATCATTCCATCATCAGGTCAATAAATACGATTTGACATTTGTATAAAAATAAAATTTTGAAAGAGAGAAAAGGACATTTTTTTGTAATTTTTTATATTATCTTTTTGACATCTCAACATAAAACATCTACAATATATTAAAAAATAACTCCTATAATTAAAGTTAATCCAGATTTGTGAACAAGTATTTGGACACACTTAAAACGTTGTATCCAAATTTATTACTATCAATTAATATGGTATTTATTTCCTCCGTTCAACTTTTGCTATTCGATTATATTTAATTATTTTTTTCTACATTTGTAATTAAATTATATTGCATATGGTTTCTTACGAATAATTTATATTGCAGTGATGTAATAAATCTGAATACCTACATGTATTGTACATATATTTGAAAGAAACCTTAGGAATGTCATGCATGGCTAAAAGGTTAAGGATTATATTGTGACGACAGTGGTATTAACTCGACAATACTTAGTCAATTACCCAGGAATAACAGTGTTATTCGACGACGCTTACTTTTAAACCAAAATGCGTGGCATAATACAAAAAAATATTCATTCTGTAGATAAAAAGCATTTATGGATTTATTTTATCGTATATATAATTACAGATAATAAAAAAATACAGTGAAAGCTCCATAGACCCCTTTATTTGAATGCATGATCAAAACCCTGGATAATTTTTACTTGCTGGGAAACGCTTGATATATGATTAATTTTTTTATGTAGCTTATAATTTGATCATTTGTTTTTTTCACAACATTTTGAATATGTCCAAATATTATACTTCTATGTATGTACTCATATGTACAGTGTCATAAGATTAATCATATTTTTTGTTTGTTATTTAGTCCGCCTCCGTAGTGTAATGGTCAGCACGCTCGGCTACCGTTATGAAGGTGCCGGGTTTGATTCCCAGGGGGGTCCAATAAATATAAGTGATTTTTTCACACACATATATATATATATATATATATATATATATATATATATATATATATATATATATATATATATATATATATATATATATATATATAAGTAATGTATACTAATTAAATAAAATTAAGATATAATAAGCTATAATGCAGGAAATTTTTGGAATGGATTTGACTCTGTTTGAATACAAAATTCTTTGGATTTTTCCACTTTGATAATTGATAATACCTCCATTTTTTACGTGTTTTGTCAACGAATGTTCCCTCGTTATATCCGAGATCTCGCTATATCCGTGCTCGTAATAACCGAGTTCGACTGTATTTTTAAAAAAAAGGTAAAATTGTATAAAAGTGCAATTTTTCGCTAGAGAAATCTCAAAGGGGTACCAAATTCAGCGTAAAGAACACCCCTTCTGCTACCATCCTCCGTTAGATCTCGCTTCACTTCATCTTGTTCAATGTACAGCCTCCGGGGATGAGAATGGCCACAAGACTATCGGGGCGGGGAACCTGCCTTGCCACAATATGCACCACATCTAGTACGTACCTAAGTATGTACCTCCCCCTCTATTTACGTTAAGTACAATATCATCATACCGCACGAACAATGTTTCTGCTTTGGCCAGTAATGGAATTTTTGATTACCCGCACGGACCGAAAATATTCGGTGATAAATAATATGTGGGCTGTTCAATTGATACGTAGACTGACGTCATAAAACAAAATATACTTTATTTAGATTTTACATGTCTGGGTTCCCTTTTAAATATTCACCTCCCAGACGCACACACTTATCCCAACGGTGTTTCCACTTTTGGAAATAGTCCTGGAACGCTTCTTTTGTGATGTCCTTCACGACATTATTAATACCCAATTGTTGCCTTCTTTTTTTAATATTTATTATTAATCCTTAAATTAAAAAAAAATATATTATTTATTCGGGAATTGTACAGCTTTACATTTAGTAAAAGTATATATTAAAAAAATTGTTACATTAATAACAATAAAGCCAATTACACAATTCCACATTTATGTTATAATAACGATTAAAACAACAAGAGATAAAAAATAAAATAAAAAAGAGTGGAAGTGGGAGTGTGTGTGTGTGTGAGGAAGGGAGTATAAGGGTAAGGGTATGGTATAAAAATTGATTTTGCAGGAAGGACAAGCAGGATTATAAAATGTTTATCCCATAATATGGTTATATTATGAGCTCATATTATGAGCTTCACAGGCTTGCACACTTTATGAGAAAAGCTTTTATTTAGCAGAGACTCTTCCCATATGTATGTGAGGTCCGAATCCTGGATTATATTCACATATGTATGTCCTTCAGAAACGTTTGAAAACATGGTTTTCAATTTATTTATGTTTACATATATATCTATATATATATATATATATATATATATATATATATATATATATATATATATATATATATATATATATATATATATATATATATATATATATATATATATATATATATATATATATATATATATATATATATATATATATATATATATATATATATATATACATATATATATATATATATATATATATATATATATATATATATATATATATATATATATACATATATATATATATATAGATATTCTTCTTTAAACCCTCATCTGCACCCGATGGCGCACAGGGCACTGCATCATTTATACGCAGTGTTATCCTGATTGTTTACGCATGAAGGAAACGTGATTAGCCCTCCGCTTCAGGTACCAGCCCAGGCTAGTACAGAATAAATATAAGAGTGAAAAATCTTATATATTTAATTTGACCCCCTGGGAATCGAACTCGGGACCTCCAGTACGGTATTCCTGTTACTTCTTCTACTACTACTACTACCATCACATCGTTTCCCTGCAGGGGATGCGAATGGATAGAAAGCGAAGATTTTTCTATCCTGACATAAGCTCCTAGCTTTCTTCTCGTCCATACATTCATATACATATTGTATACGTTATTCTTTAAACGTGTTTTTTTTTAATTAAATTAAGATATAATTATCGATAATGATGTAATGTGTGTGTGTGTGTGTGTGTGTGTGTGTGTGTGTGCTTGTTTGTATGAACACATGAACATTAGCATGTTTATGAATCTATGTATTTGTATGAATCTTTAATTAAACTCTTTTTTTAGTGCAACATTATTTATTTTAATATTTTTCTATCGTATGCTCTTACTTTTTTTCATTGTATTTAAATGATAAAATAAATAAATAAACAATGTTTCCTCGTTGCAGTTCTATTTCCGTCACCGAATCAGACGGAAGGCATCCTGAAATGGCTCCAAGAGTCGCTTCCCGGCGACTCCAGGACGAGCTCCCTGGACTCCGTGTGGGAGGACGGCTCCGTCCTGTGTGACGTCATCGAGTCCGTCATGCCGGGATCGTGCGAGGGACACGAGGGCAGCATGGACTTGGGACACGCGCAAAGATTGGCCGAGCAGTATCTGGGAGTCACTCCGGTAATTACGTTTTTCTCTTCTTCTGTTCGTGTAGTGTCAGGTCACCCTGAAGTCTACTATCACTTAAGAGTAATTATTCTTGTCTTGGGCAGCTTTTAACAGCATCTCGATGGTCCTGATCCCTGTCCAATCTCGTATATTCCGGAGCCAGGAGATCTGTCTTCTGCCCACACCTCGTCGACCCTCTATTTTGCCTTTTTATGATTAGCTGCAATAGTTCGTACTTGTCTCCTCTCAGCACATGCCCCACATAGGACACCTTCCAGACCTTGATATAAGTCAGCAACTCTCTCCCTGTTCTTGCTCTTTGGATCACATTTGCGTTGCTGACCATATCGGTCCATGGAATGCATAGCATTCTACGATGTATCCACATTTCTAGTCGGTTCATAGAGGTTTAAGTTTTGTTTTATTTTGATCAAATGGCAAATATTCCACAAGCCATAAAATAATACCAACGCATTAACATTCAACTACTACTCGGCTGTCCAAACCCAAAACACAGTAAGGGACATTTTTTTTGTAGTACATTTTTTTTAGCATTTTTGGACTAAGTAGATTCTACTTAATGCAAAAAAACGTACTACAAAAAAGTACCTTACTGTGTTTTAAGTTTGAACAGCCGTACTACTACTCCTACTACCATCACGCTGTTTTCTGCAGGGGTGGACAGAGAGAATGGAACGCCACACTCCTCTGTCTTGACATACACTCCTAGCTTCCTTCACGTCCATAAATCAAGGGCATTACAGCTTTATGGGACAATTGATGAAATTACATTATTGAAAACGGAATAACGCAGAAATGGCTAGGACACTCAATGTTGCATACCAATATCAACAAATTTATCACACCGAAGATCCATGACAATTGCCTGGTTCATAATATGATCAGATTCTCTGCATCCTATATGCCCATACCATTTCAATTGCGTTTCCTCTATCTTACTATTGATGCCTGTTGTAACATATGTAACATGTATTGATGACTGGGTGTATCCAGGCTTCCACGAATACGTGAACTCTTTATTTCGTCTCTAAGGGACACTCCAGCTGACCATATAAATTATTTTCAATAGTATAAATGATTTAAATAATAATAAATCATTCAAATAATGTATAAAAATGAATCGATACGGGCTGTGCTCAGTGATGTATCCATATAGTAAATAAAAAGGCTAAGTAAAATATGAAGAAAAAATACTAGAATGATGTTTTGAGACCGTCAAAAAATCATCTAAGTTTCCATTATTCGTCATGGGAAACTTGCTTTGATATACCAGTGCTTTGTTTGCTAACGTGTTTTCGCAGAAAATTGTGCTTCTAAACCAAGGTTATAACGTATGTACATCACATAATATTTGCACTGCATTATGGAAACTACAATACTATACGGGTATATTCACTCTAGGTCCATTCTGGAAAATTAACGTGTGGTAAAAATTGCGAAAATTGACAGGTTAATGATAGATCGAAGTCTCGTGTCAAACAGGATACGACTTAACCTCTTGGTTACCAGGACTTTTGGGGTTACTGTGCTAGAAATCTGTCCGCCTCCGTGGTGTAATGGTCAGCGTGTTTAGCTACCGTGCTGGAGGTCCCGAGTTCGATTCCCAGGGGGGGTGAAAATAAATATTAGTGATTTTACACTGTAATATTTATTTAAGTTTACCCTGGACTGGTTCCCGGTGCGCAAGAGTGATCACCTTGCCTTCATGTAAGTAATGATCAAGATAACACTGCGTCAATTCTATGCAGTGCCCTATGCACCATTGGGTGTGGATAAGGGTTATAAGTAATAAGTGCTAGAAATACCGCGATTTAAACATAAATAATTCAAAAGTATATTCGACGATTTATATCTGTGCCATTGTTAAAAAATTATGTTTTAAATTTGATCTTCAGTTTAACAAAAATATCTTTCGGTAACTAAATGTATGCAACGTTATAAAAAATCGACCAACAAATTAATGCTGTTCGCTAAAAGTCCACTTCCTTTTTAAACCATACGCATAACACTGAAGATCAAACGACTTGCCGACATATTTGCCGACATCCGGTATTGAAAAGATACAGTAGTGAAGGGGTGTGAGTCATTAACGAATATATTTTTTAACCATCTAATATTTGTACTATATCAATTTATTTATTTGTATCAATTTATCAAATTGACTACCAAATTAGAAGAAAAAAATGATCCTTGGGACCACAACTGTAAAAAGAGCGCATACAGTCGTCATATCAATGCACTGCCAAGTATTAGTTTTCAGAGAAAAATCTGGGCCAACTTCGGTAATTTGTCCAGGGGGCCACACAGGAAATGCATATATTTACATCACATGGCAAACGTGAAGAGTATCCAATTCACATA
The DNA here is from genome assembly GCF_059751285.1 of Brachycentrus maculatus. Taxonomy (NCBI): domain Eukaryota; kingdom Metazoa; phylum Arthropoda; class Insecta; order Trichoptera; family Brachycentridae; genus Brachycentrus; species Brachycentrus maculatus. The sequence continues at coordinate 5,200,802 of NW_028280835.1, read as the reverse complement.
ACGTAAAATACAATACATGATTGGAGCTATATTTAACTCATGCAACCTCTTGACCAAACAGCGTGGGTTAAATATAACTCACATGGCGTCGTGTTACTGTATATTGTTGATTAACCCTGACACGTAGAAATGCATCTATTTGAAGAATATCACAGCTTTACACAACTGACTCCGCGAAAACGAAATTCGTTAAATGTACTTCGTTTATCTTGTTTCTCTTCAATTATTTTTGGAACGTCAATTTTTGTAATATTACAACTATGTAATTGTGAGATATAAATGATCATTCAATTCTAAATCATATCATATCAAACCCTTATCCGTACCCAAATGGTGCATAGGGCACTGCATTATTTAAACGCAGTGTTATCTTGATCGTTAACACACAAAGGAAATGTGATAAGCTCTCCGCTTCAGGTACCAGTCCAGGGTAATATTGAATAAAATTAGAGTGAAAAAATCACTTATATTTTTTTGAACCCCCCCCTGGGAATCGAACCCATGACCTCCAATACGGTAGCAGAGCGATCTGACCATAACACTACGGACAAATTTCAATTCTAAATATCAACATATAACTCATTTAATATATTTTTTTTAATAGGAATCGAATTTTTTGCCCAACTCTGAAGGAACCCTTTGTCCAAAATGTATCTGATATTTTTATAAATCATGATTTCTTGCTAGAGTACCGAAAGCAGATATATCAGATTTTGGTAGACAAAGGGTTAAACGTTATTCAATATGAATCCTTAGTCAGTTTTGTACGACAGACTTACCTACATAACTTTCGTTTAGAGACGTCCATGTAAACATTTTCGTTAGTCATTATAATCGCAAGTCAAAAGAATGATTCGTGAAATATGGACACTAGATCGCGTGACGAAACAAGTCAGTCAATAGTATTATGGTAATTTGCTCATTTGCGTGAACACTTTTAAAGTGATAATCTTTTATGATCATATATATAGCTCGGCTGTCCAAATTTAAAACACAGTAAGGGACATTTTTTTTGTAGTAGGTTTTTTTTGCATTTTTGGACTAAGTAGAGTCTACTTAGTCCAAAAATGCATAAAAAACTTACTACAAAAAAATGTCCCTTACTGTGTTTTAAATTTGGACAGCCGAGCTGTATCCTAATTTTTGTTTTATTTTGACATCTCAACATAGATGAAGAAAAATATGGATGTCAGGGTATTTACAGGACAGATATTAGAAAGGAATGTAACGCTGAACTAGGGATAGTTGAAAATATTAAGAAGAGTTCTTTAAGGTGGTATGGACATGTGGAGCGAATGGATAACGAGAGAATGACTAATAAAGTATATATGGTGAATATGAGCGGGAGAACAGAACAAGAAAGCCGAAAAAGCTTTTTATTAAGCAGAAACTCTTATATTAGTATGTGAGGTCCGAATCCTGGATTATATTCACACACATGAGAAACGCCAGAAAATATCATTTTAATTTTTTATTATTTAGCTTATAATTTGACCAGCTAATTTATTTACAACATTTTGAGTGTGTCCAAATACTTGTTCATCAAATCTGGATTATCTCCAATTACAGGAGTTATTTTTCACATTATTTTTTGACATCTCAATTTTGATGAGATTGAAAATATTAAGAAGAGTTCTTTAAGGTGGATGGACATGTGGAGCAAATGGATAACTAATAAAGTATATATGGTGAATATGAGCGGGAGAAAAGAACAAGAAAGCCGAAAAAGCTTTTTATTAAGCAGAAACTCTTATATTAGTAGGTATGTGAGGTCCGAATCCTGGATTATATTCACACCATGTAAAAACGCCAGAAAATATCATTTTAATTTTTTATTATTTAGCTTATAATTTGACCAGTTAATTTATTTACAACATTTTGAGTGTGTCCAAATACTTGTTCATCAAATCTGGATTATCTCCAATTACAGGAGTTATTTTTCACATTATTTTTTGACATTTCAATTTTGATTAGATGTCAAAAATAATATGAAAAATAACTCCTGTAATTGGAGATAATCCAGATTTGGGAACAAGTATTTGGACACACTAAAAATGTAGTATTTCATTCATTCATTCAAACCCTTATCCGCACCCCAATGGTGCATAGGGCACTGCATCATATAAACGCAGTGTTATCTCGATCGTTAACACTTGAAGGAAAGGTGATCAGCCCTCCGCTTCCGGTACCAATCCAAGGTAATATTGAATAAATATAAGAGTGAAAAAATCACTTATATTTATTTGACCCCCCCTGGGAATCGAACCCGGGACCTCCAGTACGGTAGCCGAGCGTGCTGACCATTACGCTACGGAGGCGGACAAACTCAAAATGGACACACTCAAAATGATGTGAATATATACATACATATATAGTTGTTTTATTATAAAAAATGCAGTTCCACCAAGAAATTTTAGTACAATACTTAGATCAAATATTTTTCCGTTTTCCTTCTTTGCATTGTCACACTCTTCATCGTGCCTATAAATCACATTACGTAAAAGATTAACAGTGTAGAGGCGTAAGGTCATCACCAACTAATGAATCAATATCTTCTATCTTACCATTACTCTGTGTCTTCCCATCTGACATTTCAATTTAACTAACTAACTAACTTACCATCACACTGCTTCCCCGCAGGGGTAGGCAGAGAGAAAAGAACGCCATACCATCCTGTCTTTGCAATCATTCTTCGCCTCTTCCACATTCATGCATCTCCTCATACATACCCGCCGATTATTTCGACTCCTGACCCGGCCGCTTTCAAGTATTTGACATAATTGATTTTGCCAAGTTTTACTCAGTCTTTCTCTGCTTCTTTTTCCAACTACATTTGCCTTATATATTTTTTAACCGTTCTTTACTCACTCATACCCAAACCATCGCAATACACCTTTCTTAATTTTTTTTTTACCCCTATCTGATTATGCTTAGGGCACTGCGTGAGATAGACGCAGTGCCCTATGATAATATGAGCAGTTCGGCCCATCAGATTTTTAGATATAGGAGTAGAATATATATATATATATATATATATATATATATATATATATATATATATATATATATATATATATATATATATATATATATATATATATATATATATATATATATATATATATATATATATATATATATATATATATATATATATATATATGTTATGCGGATGACGTGAGTGAAGGAGCATTACTCCGGTATGAAAAAACAAATGAAGGAGGATTAGTAGAAAGAAAAAGTAGCAGCTTTGACTAGGGCACTCGGGGTTGCATACCCGTACCAGTACTGCCTTGTTTATCTTATACACTGCTAATGTGTCCACCTGTAGTAGTCATCTGAGCATCAAAATAAATTAAGGTATTTTTCACTACAACACTTATTTAATGTCACCCTGAACTAGTACCTGAAGCGCAGCACTGCGCACCTTGCCTTCACGTAATTAATAATCAAGTCAATACTGTGTTGATGCGGTACAATGCCCTATGTGTCATTGGGTATGAGTTAGGGTTAGAAGAATAATAATTAATGCAAGTAATTTATTTTCAATATAGTCCATTTCAGTAAAAATACGATTTTTTTCAATATTTTTTGAAGAATTTGTTCTTTGAGGCCATTTAATACATGTTTTATTTTAATTTTATGTATAACCCGCAAAGCCTTTACTTTCAGTCTCTACAGTAGAGACCTGAAAACTGTCTGCAGGTAGGATAGTAAGGATAGGGAAAAAGTAAAAAAAATACATCACAAACACCCAGATCACTTGAAAATAATCATTCTTGAATATATTTTGCAACTGACGGGAATCGAACCAGCAACATCAGTTTTGCAGTTGAGTAGCTACTTAACTACGCCACGGCACCCGCCTTGTTCGCTTGCTTAAGATTTACTTAATGTATTACAATGGCGTTTATTAACTTTAATACTTAAAAGTCATGCGATATTGTTAAAACGAGTTCTCACATAATATCCGTTATTATTTGCAGATATTTTCCAAGGTGGAGTTATCTCATAAGTCCCTGAGCACATACCAAGAATGCCGACTGACGCACTACCTCTGCTGCGTCAGGGACGCCATCGGCCGCATGAGTCCTCCCGTGTCCAGGGCGGGCTCTCCCCTCCTCAACAGCCAGGCCTACACGCTCGACTACGTGGCAAGAGGTATGGGCCTCGTCACAGCTTCCAAGAACAAGAAATCCACCTTCTACATCTACCCGACTGCACAGCAAGGGCTCGAGCCGGGAGACATCTCCGTACAAATCAAAGGCCCGGGAAACTGCTACGGGTCCATAGTCGTCCCGGTCATCCACGGAAAAGCTCACATCATAAGAAACGTCTTCTTAAACTTGGGAAACCGTCAAAACTTTATACCGGTGCCTTTGCCCATCGCCCAAGGCCCTTCGTACATGCGAACTTACGACAAACTCAACGTCCAAAAAAGCTACTTCATCCCAAAAATTAAAAACGACATAGACGTCAGCATCGTAATCAAACACGATAGGGTGAGGGTGTGCTTCGTTCCTATCGAGGACGGGTCTCACGAACTGTCACTCATCAGTAAGGGATGTCATCTAATCGGCTCTCCTTTCACTGTCAACGTCGAAAGCGGATCCATCGACAAACTAGACAGCGCAGATTACTCGGACGATCATGTAGAGTCAATCGAAGATATTCCTAAGCCGGAGAAAAAAGTAGTATTTAGAATCGTCGATTTCGTAACGGAAAAAATGATTTTGACAGAAGATGGGAGGTTGGAAAAAATATCAGACGAAGATGCTGAGGCTCTAGTTAAAAGCAAAGGTTCTGTGGAAGAATTAACAAATAAGTATAGACTATTGAGTAGCGGGTTGTCGACACAACGTGGACCTGATTTGATAGAAGAATACCAAAATGGCACACAAGATAATGGCGTTACAGTTACTGTTACTTCCGATAACAAAGATTTTACAATGATTGCTAAGCGAGTCATTACGATTCTACGAGTTTGCAAGGAATTCCAATACAGAATTTGGTTGAAAAAGACAAGTAACGTTGGCCAGAAAAAAAATACACAAGCCCCAGATATTATTAACTCCACTTTCAATGAAGGTTTCGCCAACAATTCTTTGATGGAATATGTTCCGAGCGAAGACAGGCAAGAGATTCGGGAGTCAGCCAAAGATCTCAGACATAAATTCAAAAGCAAATTACCCAGCTTCAATGCGACAGCCGAAAATGCTGAGGATTTAAATAAAAATGATTTTGTCCCTAACATAAATGACAAAGAAGAATGCAATGTTACTGAAAGTGCCGCACGTAAGCTTTTTGAAGCGGGGACTTCGATAGAAATAGTTGTTTCCTCTTTCGATGATGATGACGATCTCTTCGTTCCGAGTTTGCCTCCCGTGGATATTTTACCAATATTGGAAGAATTACCGGAAAGACCGAAAACTCCCGTGTTTAAAATACTCACAAACGCAGACGACGACATCGATCCAAAAACATTTAACGAATTCGAACTCTATAAACTGGATGGCCAGATTTTTAATTCTTTCGATAGTTCCATAGACAGCTACTGCCCCGAAACTGATACCGCATTGAATTCAAATCGTATAACTATCGATGAACCGTTTATTGATGGGAGAGTATCTCCATCGATCGATTTCCATATTGGCGAACCGGTGACACCGACTAGGGTGTTTTCTCCGATATCGCTAGAACCAGACATGGATTCAATAATATTAGCTCCTAATCTTGAAGAAGCTCTTGTCAAATATGATAAGAAGGTTCAAAATACAAGAGAATTTGAACAATATAATTCTGACGATAGTGGTTCGTCGATGTTTGGAACACCGCTGCGCCAGACACCATTTGAACAGATGACCGATAGCGAAATTCTAACCATGTATGAGCAACCGGTACAGTCGGATTTTCGCGAGAGTGACCAATCGGAATCGAAAAACAAAATAAATAATTTCTCTAATAATTTAGAAGAAAACAGTATTCACGAATTTAATGTAGAAAAGGGGGGCGTTAGTATGCGGCGTTTAATTGAGGCAAATATATCGGTTGAAGCGCAAGAAAGCGTTGACGATGATCATGAAAATCGTAATCCAATTCAAAGTCCATATAACAGCCTGGAAATTTGGGATTCGGCCTATATAAGCATCGACGAAGTTAACAGTTCTCCCGAATCCAATAGTTCGAGAAATGATAATTCTTCGAAAATCAAATTAGTTTGCATCGAAGAAAATGAACCAGAACAAGGACAAGCTATACTTATTAATGATAATCTAACAAAAAATTCAACATTAATAAACCACATGGGCCCTGCGGAGTACGAAATATGGAAATCTTGCACTAACCATGAAAACCAAAAGGAAAATATACGCAACATTAAAAAAGACAACTATAATAATCAATTTACCAGCCAACAGAAAACTGATGTTGATTTCAAAATTTCATCAAACAATGCATATACTAAAATTATAACAAAGCCAGAAAAAGAACCCATAGATAATTCTTCACTATGTGCAATTAATATATCAAATAATGCTAAAGATTTTATGAAAACATCAACCGATAGAAATAAAGATCGGGAACAAACTTTTAGAAAAACGTCGATTGAAACGATACCAGAAAAATTATATAATAACAATTATGTTATAAGAAGTCAATCCTTTTACAAAAATACAGAAATCTCTCGTGGTATATCCGGTGATACACTATCAGCGCATGACGATTCGGCATCTGATATTAAAGCAGATGTGAAACTGTCTACCGAAGCTGAAACATTCAAAACATTAGAAAAACGTGAATGTGCAAACAATAAACTGATTTCTTCCATTCAGTTTTCAAAAACTGAGTCGAGTGTCGTAAATCAGAAAATACATACGGACGAAGAACAAAGCGACTATTGTATGATTGTAAAAGATCAAGAATGTAAAGCAAATAATCATAATTCAAAAAGCCAACTAAAGCACCGAGATGAAGTCAAAATAACAAATGGTAATAAATTGGTTTTGTCAAGAGTAATAACAGAAAAGAAGGACTATTGGGATGATAAAATCAAGACATGTCAAAGCAACGAGGAGAAAAGAACTAGGTCTTTATCCAGAAAAACATCCCCTCTAATAAAACGTAACGATTCATTAAGCAAAAAAAGAGGTCGACAGGCATTAGCAAAATTACCTAGCGTTTCTGAAAAATGGAAGAACACTTTTGATTCTCAGGCCAAAATGACCGATGAAAATGAACATCGAATGAGTCAAATGACAAACAATTCGGGTCATAATAGCCTTGTGGCGCGCTGGAAAGAATATTGGAATGAAAAAGTTGAAAAAACTAAAAGCCCAGAAAATAGTCACAATATTTCCCAAAAGCTTAGAAACGAATCCCCAGACTGCACTGACAACAATGGCGAATATTTTAAAACTAAGAAAGGATATTTCCATAAAGCGAAAAGCCAGGAAAATGTTGACAGTCTCGGAACAGAATCCGGTCATTTTTTAGGACTAACCGTGGCAGAAAACGACACCTCTCCTGTTTTAACCTCTTTAGACAAACCTCCCGATACAGAAAAAACCAAAACGATTTGCAATAAGTATGAACCGACACCGATCAATCTCACTAAGCTAACACAGAGAATAGATTCATTTTTGGATAATATTTCCAGCCCGTCACCAATAATTGAAGGGGATGAATCGAGATTTTCCACCCCGGAATTACCATGTTTCGGAATTGTAGCAAAACGAATAAACAGTTTTGATAATAACAATAATGAAACTGAAAAAAATTATACTAACGATATTCCAAAAATCAAGAAGGATGAAGGTCCTCTAACTATCACATGTAATATCGAAACAAATGACAGAAAACTAATCACTCTAAACGAAATAGCTCCAACCCCATCCCCCGAATTACCATTTACGGAAAATAATCAGATGACTAAAAATGAGAGGAATTCTAAAATAATCTTCCCAGAAGACATATCAACCGAAACTCTCAAGGAAGAAAAGACAAACGAAAGCAAAGATACAAATCTTTACAAAACCGTAGCGGAATTAAAACAAAAAATTGAACATTTGAGCGAAAGATTCGCTAATGACGCAAAAAAAAAGTTTATGAAAAATAGATCCAAAACTTTGGACTTACCGAACAGTGATAATGTAAGAAAACTAAAGAAATATTTTTCATTAGACGAAATGGATAAGACAGAGACAAAAGCAAACGATGAAAAGAAAAAGATAAAAGATTCGTATTTTGAAAACTACGATTTCAATAAAAATAGCACTGAGAATGTTACGATGGATACAAACGTATTGACAGCTTCGACTGACTCCATACCGACAATTTCAGAAAGGAGAGAAAGAATAGAAAAACATCTTCAAAGACTGCAACATCTGTTAAATCCTCCTGCCAAGCCTAAAATTAAACAAGACAATCAAGAAAACAACACAAAGTCTCCGACAAATGAAAAAAGAATAAAGGAAATAAAAGCAAACGAGATAACTGCGAGTGAAAAAAATTCCGAGGATATTAAAATATTTAAACCGGTGGGAGATATTGTTGCGGTTTTTGAAAATAAGTTATCGAAAAATGGAACCAAAAAAAATAACACCAAGCCAAATCTCTACAGGGATAGTTACAAATCCATTGTATATGCTGAAGAGTGTGCCAAGACTTCCAAATCTGATGCCAAAAACAGAGAAGGTTGGTGAAATTTGATACATGGTAGAAATTTAACCACTGCACATTAGTTAGAAAATGAAAAAATTCTTGCACTGTAAAATTATCCAACCTTACATAGTTAAATGAATTATATTTTAATTAGTACAAATTTATCCGAGAATAAGGAGATGGTCAAAATGGTAAATGAAGGGCCGGTTTTATATGATTATTTGACAATAGGGATTTCTAGATTTCTAGGTACATGTAAAAGTGTTTGCGTAGCTAAGTTAGATTAAACTCCATTTTTTTTATTTTTAGGTTTGTATGAATCTTTGAACATAAATAATTTGTAATGCTGTTTCAGTATTACTTGTACATTGATTTTCACATTGTAACTTCCACTCGCTACTTCCAGGTGACACTTATTTTAAGGTCTGAAAGAAATAATAAAAACTAGCTAAAGTAATACAATAAAGAGTTATAATATACATTTTTTCTTTCATTTCAGGTACCAAAATAAATAATCTAGAAGCTTCTCTACCGGCAATCTCGAACGATGTTCAAAGTACTAAGTGTGACACGGCAGAATTACAACAGAAACATGATAATCAAGTTTCAACTAAAAAACTACACATTCCAGCAAACATCCCATCCGATGAAACTCTCGAGGTTATAGGAACAGACATAAATGTAAAGCACATTGAGACACATAAATACAAACAGCGTTTCCAAAAAGCAAAGAACTTCTTCCAGAATCTGGATGAACGGCATAAGGAAACTGCAAACAAGAAAGAGAAAAAGCTCAATGAATGCGAAAAACTTTTAAGAGAATTATCTAGAACTGCAGAAAGTAAACAAGAAGATGTTCCGAGCTGCTTGGAAAATAATGTAAGGCAGCCAGCAATAAAGGAACGCAAAAAAATAACAAAGAAGGCATTTTCAGCACCTACGTCAGATACGGAGTGTGAATTACGTAGAAACGCTTGGGCCAGGGCAAGTACTGGACGACTGATCAAAATATCAGAGAAGTTCCAAGTCGACGGCTTATTCGAAGACGTGGCCGGAAAATCTAATCAAACGACAGTCGGTTGCTTCAGGGGTATCCCTCACAAGAATGCGGTTCTCGCCACATTCCAGTCCATGGAAAACCTAAGTCAGCGATCGTCGTACGAGTACACGGTGTCTCAAATGGAGGATTTTGCCAAGAAAAACGGTATTGTCAATGCCCAAACGTATCACAGTGAATTCCCATACCTGCCCACTACCGCTCCCGATAAATACAGAGCCAGGTATGACGCAGCCGCCTCGGGACTTATTCACAGAAGAGAACTTCTACAAACTCGGAATCATGAAAGAAACAGCGCATCTGGGAATAAAAGAATGTCATTAGACTTAATAACAAATGTTTAAATATGGCAATTTCCAACCATCATGTATACAATATTTATTTATTGACTTGGCATTTAATTTGTAGAACTCCATTTTAATTTATGTATTAATTTTAAATCAAACACAGATTTTTTGAGTCTACTAAGTTAGTAGACTCAAAGACTTAGTAGACTCAAAAAATCTGTGTTTGATTTAAAATTAATACATAAATATACAATATTTTTTATATTATATATAAAAAATTAAACATTATAAAGAAAATCTTAAAAATATAACATTTCCCATCACGAATCATAATAAACCCCCCATTTTATCATTATAAGATAAATCAAATAACCATAAAAATCTAATATTATATAGAACACAAGTTCATAGACTTTTTTAGTTTGGCATTTTCTTCTGAAATGATTCATTGATTCAGCAAATAAAACTGCAATGTCCCTTAATATAGTGTGGTGAATACAAATATATTCCCCACTCCCAGCCCTCCATTTTGTCACCTAAGACCTCTAGTATCCTGTAGAATATCTGGAGAGCACCTGTGGTAAAATGAACCAAAGCTCGAGAAACAAAATGAGTTAATGATTAGTATTACGGACTCATCATTTGATTCATAAAATTAATAAATCAAATGACTTTATGTATGAAAAGCAGTGGGAAAATGTGGTATAAATTTAGAGCCAAACACATGATATATTAGATTGTCAGGCTTTACAGTAAAATATATAATTTTTTAATCCTAGGAGTTCATAAAGTTGCATAAA
>NW_028280835.1:5115000-5185000 GCF_059751285.1 Brachycentrus maculatus | reverse complement strand
TCATCGAATAGAAATTTGTCACGATTGGGTATTTGTTGCTGATCAAATGACCCTTCGCATATGAATACCATTAAAAAAGCCTCGATATGTGACGAAACATCTTTGTTTCTTTTTTATTTACGAAAAAAAAAACTTGTTTTTCTACGCGTCACTAAAATTTGCACAACGTAGTTCGATATAACATCTCATAATTATAAAGATTATGCACCTTTTTAAAAATTATTTTTAACTTGGGAAATTCATTACATACCTACAATAAACAGTGTTATTCGTCTTTCCTAACGTATATAATATTCTAAATACTTGCTTTAAAATCAACATGTTCATACAGTATCTACTCAATGAATTAGGGCCACCCATTATTTTTTTGAATACTCTGAAATCTTTTGGATTATTATATTTATTTTACATAAATACTTTAAGTTTTCTATTGACATCTAATATCATGTATATTACCTTCAATAATATGTAAAATATACCTGGATTATTTAAGCCTTTACAAAATTTAAAACCCTTTTTCTGAGAAAGGTCCCTAATTAGCACAGGTAGACAGATAGTTGAAAGTTCAAAAATTAGTCCTATCTTATTTATTAGTGAAGTTTCTTGAGTTCTGGTTATTGTTTTGTTCAGAGAGGTTATATAGTTATCGTGTCTTGTGAAAAAAACTTAATTTTTAATTTTAGTTCATAAAGTATAATTTTTTTTGTAAACACAAGTGTTTTTTTTGAAAAAGACAAAATGGGAAAAAGTAAAGACATTTCTGAGGAAAAAAAGTCTAGTGTTATAGTGCTACTGAAATTAGGAATACTATCTAATAGAGAAATTACAAAAAAAGAAAACGTTTCTCATCAAACAGTGGACAGAATTTCAAAATCAATAAAAAATCAGTCACCCGCCTCCAGCAATCGGCGAAAGAACTGTCGTAGGATTAGAAAATCAACACCGAGGACTGATCGAAAAATCGTTCAAAGTGCGTTAAAAAACCGTAGTGCATCAGTTAAAACATTAAAAATAAAATTGGAAGAAGAGGGTATAAATATATCGGTATCAACACTGAGGCGACGTCTTTACGAAGTAAATCTGAAATGCAGGCGCCCTGTAAAAGTACCAAAATTGACACCACGAATGAAAGCGGATAGATTAAAATGGGCCAGGCTACATCGAAATTACTCGGTAGATGATTGGAAAAAGGTATTTATTTAAATTGAATTTTCAACATATCATTTTAGTAAATAAACTTATATATTTGAATTAAACTTAAATTTTCATTATTTTTCAGGTCATCTTTAGTGATGAGTGCCGGTTAGAAGCCGTGACAGAGAGCCGTCGATTCGTCAGGAGAGCACCAATGGAACGTTACAATGAGGCCTGTGTGGTAAAAGTTATCAAACACCCCCCTGCAACAATGATATGGTCATGTATTATTAACAATTTACCTGGGCCGTTGTTTTTCGTGGAAGGAACAATGAACCAAAATTCCTATAAGCAGGTCCTCGAACGAATTTTATTGCCCTTCTACCATACACTCGACCCAACAGAAGGTCCATACACCTTCATGCAGGATGGGGCACCTTGCCACCGGGCTAAATCAATAATAAAAATTTTGTCTAACAAAAATCTGCCTTTGCTCCCCTGGCCTGGAAATTCTCCGGACCTTAATCCTATAGAAAACGTATGGAGCATGTTAAAAAATAAGGTTTACTCATTTCCAAATCCGACAGTAGACTGTCAAAAAAAAAATATTCAAAAAAATTGGTCAGAAGACGAAGAAATAAAAAACATAATAAAACAGTGCATTTTAAGTATGCCAAAAAGAATTGAGGCAGTTATTTCTGCCAAAGGTGGAAATACTAAATACTAACTATATTTATATGAAAATATATGCATAATTTAAGCGTAATAAAGTGTTCATGTGTAAATAAAATTCAATGTTGTTTTATTTAAGGTTTTCTCTGAGTTATTCCTGTTTGAATTGAGAAATTGCGTGAAATTCTGCGTGGCCCTAATTCATTGAGTAGATACTGTAACTTGTTATTGCTTTCAACCAGGATACTTATATAAATTTTCCTAGTGCCATTTTTTTGTAAAATACAGCTAAAGTGATGACTTAAACTATTTGATGCCAAGTTCAAGTCCGGTTTTCCATATTTTCTTCACAATATTTTGAGTGTGTTCACAAATCTTGTGTTTAAAAAAAATATTGAAAGGAGAGATATTTGTGTTCTTATTAAATACACAAATATTTCAATTTCATACTATTTTTGTCATCCTAAGTGGCCTATTGTTAATAATTGGCATCAAGTTGTGGTAGAGTGGGTACGAACCCCGAAACTCCAGGATAATAAACACTGGAATACAATCTGACTACCCCACATAGGAGTTTTTTTTGTAATCAATATTTAATTGCTAATTCAGCACAGATGACGAAGTGTATTAAGATGAGAATATAAAAATGTCTGGGCATTTACGGACCTTACGACCTGTCATTAGCTGGTTTATCATTTATCAGTTGGTTGTTTAATTTCTGTTGAGGTCTATAAAATGTTTGAATTTAATATTTACATGTAAATGAAATTTTCATCTTTGTTAAGATATAAATCTTGAGAATAAACTGCTATTCATGGTAAATCCTAAATCTGTAAAAAAAAATGTTGACAAACTTGTATATTGTTTATTTGAGAAAACATAAATTTCTATATAAAATTGTTTTTGGTAATGTGGTTGAAACTTCATATTTTTTACCCAAAGACGGGATTCGAAGGTAATCGTGCAATTTAACAAGTAATCTGACAGCTTAATGCTCTTGTCAAATAGCACAAGGACTACTAGATTGAAGTACTAAGTTGATCTCCATTTTACGTATGCATCACCAGTTGATATAGAATTCCCTTCTCGATTCGATAGTTTGTGATTCAAAGAGACAAATAATTTCTATCAGAACACTTTGAGTGTGTCCAAATACTTGTTCACAAATCTGGGACACACTCAATATGTAAACACTCAAAAAAATAACCGGTCAATTTATAAGCTGCATAAAAATTTTAATCATGTTTTCAGGCGTTCCTCGGTATGTAAAAATAATCCATGGTTTGGATCTTGCATACATCCAAATAAAAGGGTCTCTAAATATAAGCTTTCTCAATCTAACGTAGATGGCTATTCAGAACTCATACGTAGTGCGTCATGAGATTGATCTATTTATCTAGGAGTTCCAAAACTTTGAGTAGTGTGATTGTAATTAATTTTTATTTTTAATGCAATAACCTGCAAAGCCTCTACTTTTAGAGGCTTGTCTGCAGGTAGTAGAGTAATGATAGGGGAGGTAATGGTAAATGTTGCATGTGTGTAAAGCGATCACTTAACCAGTCTGTGACAGGTCATAACCACTGTAAATACCCAGACTTATCGTACTCTGTCTATGTAAATTCGTACATCCAATTTTCTTTCCATTCAATTTCTCTGGAATCGCTTCCAGCATTCAAATACAAGAAATCAATTGTATTGAAAGTTATTTTCTCCAATTGAACGAGCTAGCAAGGAGCTCCAGATATGATTCTCTCTCTCCCCGGGAGCTGTATTGATTTGACCTTTACACTCGCATTGTTACAGAGTGGCAAACACCCGGCACCGTATCATTCAATTTTTAAACACCTCTCTTTGCATATTTTTATGTCTGAATTTTATCTACATTATACCTTTTTTTTGGCTCATTGTTTGCCATTATCTGCTGCAAGACAATAGATGAGAACTTTATCAACCGGTTATTTTTAGAAGACCTGGTTTTCACCGCTTGAGGTTTATTTCTTATTTTTATAACGTAGTGGTCTCTTATTTGACATACATTGACATACATACAGGTTTTGAATTACCATAGATCATTGAATTACTCCTGAAATAAAAATGGTTGATCCGCACTGAATGGTGCATAGGGCACTGTATCAGATTAACCCGGTGTCGTGTTCCCTTTATACATTGCTTCTAATAACCATCAATATCTCTATAAATATAATAAATACTAGGCTAAGATTTTAGGTATTCCTCCATTACATATTTACGCATTGATTTAAAAAATAATAATAGTAATCAGAATTTATCGGGTACATCTGAGGTATTTTGATTTTGTGAATATGGGAAACAAATTCGCGTATAAAACAGCGCGTGAAGAGTGTGCGGGAATCTATATTCGCATCTCACTCTTGCATACTTGCACTGTGCAAGCGTGAAGAGCTCAAAGCTCAATGTTCTCTGGCTAGTGGAAGTCGGCAGTCGCTTTTGGGCTTCCGACAAGAGTGGACCTATGCTTGTTCCGTGAGCGTTGCCAGATAGTTTTTTTTTAATGTTTTCAGCAAATAAATCTAAATTTGTGTAATTTTTGACTTCATTTATAATTAATTAAGGGGATTAGCTATAAATGTCCGTATTTTTCCTATTTAAAATCGCTAATTTTTTTATTGTCTAGTGACTACCCAACACCGGGATGCGCGTTTTTATTTTAACACCGGAAGGGAAAGGTTAATTTGATTGTTAATTATATAATAGCATGGTGATCTGTCCTGCACTTCGGGGCAATAGTAATGGATTATTGGAGTAAAATAAATATTAAAATTTATTTTGACCTCCCTGGGAATTGGACCCGGGACCTGCACCACGGTAGCTAAACATGCTAACCGCTAAACTAATAAGAGCCCGTATTACTGAAATTCTCGAAAGTCGTGTTTGTAGCATATTCTTATGACTACTTTCATATCTCAAATACAACTGCCATCTGTTGAGAACCTAATGAAGTAAATACCTTTCCCCTTTTGACCATAGGTGAGGATTTCCTAAAATGTATGGCGTTTATTGAGTTACTGGGATATTCTTTTACGATGAGTACATGTACGGACTGTAATATATAGCGGAAGGTGCCATATTACCACACTGTTCAATAACCTGCGCAAGTTCTGAAAATATCTGGGGTCATATTTGCACTTCACTTTATTATGGTATTGTCATACGGCAGAGTTAACATGCAAGCCCATTCATGTGGGTAAACAAATTAAAAATCACCGTCTTATTGCGTTACCTGATTATTGAATGTATCTGTTTACTCCGTTGAAAATTACAGTCATTTATGTGTTTTGAATGTAACGGAAGTCGTTGAATTTACACAAAATTCCAAAGTTACAATTGTTTGTGAACAACACAATTCTTGACACACTGGTATTTTATTCAATCTGATATAAAAATAAATCAGAATTATAAAGAAAATGGAAGTCTGAGCATCCCAGGCTTACGACCCGGTATTTGGCTGGCTTAAGCAATCACTTTATACACTTGTGTAACGTTCACCATTCAGCCCATTATTGAACATCCATATTGCATTAATTCTTGAAACCTGTATAAATCCAATGGTCTTAGATCCTTCCGCATACAGGTAGGGTTTTCGATACATTCGTGAAGTATGGCTAATTATTATGCCACCAGTTGAGCGATTGGTATCTAGTATCCGATATAATAATAATAATATTGTTAATCAAAATTATGTTTGAAATCATTAATAACAGTTATTTTTGCATATTATCAGAATTCTATTAAAGAAAATCTTTTAAAAAAAAAAACAAAGTGTAGCCCTACTTGGCATTCAGTACCACAGATACATTGTCAACTAACAGAAATAAGCTGTAAATTGTTACTCTTATCAATAAAAATGTTGATATCAAATACATAATTTATATTTCTCTTGTAATCCTTAGTTACCTGTCTTAATTGCTGTGTTGTTTATCAAATTACCAGCGCTTATCAATTATTTGGTGTATGCGTCTCCAAGATGATTTATTATGAAAATGAGTCAATAAATTTTAGATTATTATTTTA
Organism: Brachycentrus maculatus; assembly: GCF_059751285.1. Classification (NCBI taxonomy): domain Eukaryota; kingdom Metazoa; phylum Arthropoda; class Insecta; order Trichoptera; family Brachycentridae; genus Brachycentrus; species Brachycentrus maculatus. Next base: position 5,179,144 of record NW_028280835.1, on the reverse strand, counting down.
AATTCTGGTCAAGATATACCTGAACATGTTTATTAATGACTATGAACTGTACATATTTTATTTTTTACTCCATTGAATAAGACTGTCTGCATTGTATAATTTTGTTAATTTTATAGTTTTTTTTTTACACCATTTGTATTCTTGAATATAAAAACCGCTGGAAATTCAATGATTTTTTCTTACCTGAACTGTTCCTATTTTACCATTTAACAGTCATGAATTTCAAATCTGCTTGATTACCGTAAAGTTTACCTTTTTATTGGTAAATATCACTATTTATTAATATCTATTGTGACACATGTATCAATGCATTCCGCATCATTTTCAAATACGGTATTTGTAAAGTAAAGCTTAGATTAAAAATGGATAGATATTTCCATAAAGTGACTGCTGAATCAATTAATAAAAGTAGAGTTGAAATTTTTAAAGCTATCAATTTGCAAATATTCTTGGCAACTTTCAAGAGTATTGGTACTCAATAATATATTTGTAATTAGATTATGATAACCTATTGTAATGATTTACCATTAATATTGTTTTTTGTTGTTGTTCCAGTTGTTCTAATAGGAGATTCCGGAGTGGGTAAAAGTAACCTCCTGTCTAGGTTTACAAGAAACGAATTCAACTTAGAATCTAAATCAACAATAGGCGTAGAATTTGCAACTAGAAGTATAGAGGTAAGCACTTTCACATTATATGTAACCATGCAGAACCTTTCACTATAACATCTTCACACTAAATATCCATGGTATAACTACTCGCATTTTATGGATACCATGTAGTGTCTAAAAGTGGGGTTTCTACTTTTCAGTTAATGTAAGAAGAATACTTTTGTTTATTAAATAAATTAATATTAACATGCCTTTTCCTGAAGGGATTGTCAGAGAGGATAGTTTTTCGATTATCTTTGTCTTTGCAAACATGTTGTACTTCTTGCATTTTGACATCTCAACATAGATGAAGAAGAATATGGATGTCTGGGTATTTACAGGGCTTACGACCTGTCATTTGGACACGCCCTTAATGTTGTGAATCTTTTACTTTCATGGATTTCCTCATACATGCAAGCTAATTGTAGTTCTGACTTCTGACCTGTCTATTTTCAAGGATATGGTCTATGTGACCATACAATCGTTTCGCTGTTCTTTCATCATTCATTCATTGTACACACACAAACCATATTTACACACCTTTGTTAACTTCTCAATAAGGCTTAAAGGCCTTGCATTATTTCCATATTTCCCCATTTAAATATCTATCATACATCATTTTACTGCACTCATATCTGAGGAATATTTTTTATAAATTATTTATTTGATCCCCCCTGGGAATCGAATACGGGACCTCCAGTGCGGTAGCCGAGCGTGCTGGCCATTACACTACGGAGGCGGACAAATATAAAACATAAGTAATGCGGAAAAATAAGGGATTTTTTCACTCTAATATATTTGTTCAATATTACCCTGGACTGGTACCTGAAGCGGAGGGCTGATCACCTTTCCTTCATGTGTCAACGATCAAAATAATATTGCGTTTATATGATCCAATGCCCTGTGCACCATCAGGTGCGGATGAGGGTTGAAGAATGAAAATAACCGAGAGATGACAATTCAAGTGCATTCTTTCTGCCAACTCCCAAGCTTGGTATCAGGATTGGTACCAGGTCACCGTTGTGCACTGGTAGTTTAGCTTCCTTTGTTTGCTACAACTAATTCCAGAGTGATCATCCTTCAACCTTCTTCCCATCCAGTTCCACATTGAAAATCAATATTTAAAAACCATTTTCTGGATCTTTGACATCACATTGACTGATAAATCAAACACAAACATGTTTTTCTTTTAAAATTGATCCAATTGGCTGCTCGAAATCTCCGCCTTGTTCTCAATTCTTGACCTTCACCTAATAAATTCAATTCAATATACATAATTTGTTATGCCGGTACTATCTCTATTCCATTATTTTCATTTCATTTTACCTTATTACATCAAATATTTACATCGAGCAAAACCGTTTAATTTGCCATAAAGGAATTACTTTTAATACAAAGCAATTTAATTATTTTCCAAGGAATTGTAATTATCTTTTTTAAACAGAAATTTGCCTGTATTTCAGTCTTTCTGATAACTTCAAACATTAAAAGGTCCTTAAATAAACTAATTGAATATAACGTTTTCAGTGTCTTGAATAGGCGTCCTTTTATACGTAAATAAATGGAGTTGACTAAAATTTCCTCATTAATTTACCACATTGTTTAAACAACTGGCATCTTCTAGAAAATTCCTTACGTTTCTCTCACCTCTGAATTCTGTATAGAGCTTGTAAATTATCTTTTTAATTGTATTCTTTGTATTGTGTAATTATTAAGAGTAATAAAGTCTCTTCTTCTTCTTCTTCTTGGTGTAGGCCTTGTGGCCTGTTTTTAAGAGGGATTAGCCTCCTGCGATGTTGATTCCAAGCTGTGATTCCATCTCTTTGTTCTGCTTGAAACAAAATGGTGAACATTACACAGTGTATAAACCCTGTGAATGGCCAAACTTCTATATTACTTTTGCATAATAAGATGTTTAACCTTAAATTAGAAAATTAATGAACAGTAAGTCCTCTACTTACGTGATTAATTCGTTCCAAAGGTTTTCATGTCAGGCAAAAAAATGTGCAAGTCGGAAAAAATATTAGCATTTTTTTTTATACACACATGGAATAGTAATATGCGCTTGTTTCAAAGGATAATGGTAAATATGTGGAAAATATATCTACATGCATGTATTTAATGAAGCAATTTTATTTTTAGAAGTTATTATTAAATCCGATTCGTACGTAATTATTTCTGTTAACTACTTATTAATTTAGATATTAAATATTACACTGGTTTTTTGAGTACTAAATTGTATTTTGTTATTAAAAACACGTAAAAATAAAAGTTGTGACAGTTGTTTCGCCTTGTTATGGCATTGTTTGTATAGACAAATGAGAAAAAAAAAATAAAAAAATAATGTATATATTCACATAAGTCGAAATCACGCGAGTAGAGGACTGTATCTTGATAAAATTATGTTTTTTATTTTTTATTTATAAATAATAAAAATATCAAACAAAAACAATAGCATTGAAAACCTTTAACTGTTTATATTACTGTATATAACATTACTGACTCGTAACTTTGTATATGACTATTCGGCAAACATTCTAGATCAATTACTTTGCTTTTGATACATCGAACACTGTCACATAAAACAGTTACACCATAATAATATGGGTTCATTTATTATTCTTCCCCTATTTTTGGTATTCATAAACTTTATTATGGAATCAATACCCTCATTTGGGGTACCAATGCTGGTATGGGCACACATACTCACACACACACACACACACACACACACACACACACACACACACACACACACACACACACACACACACACACACACACACACACATAGACCATTAGGAAGTAGTATTAGCCGTGACCAATTCCGTTTGAGGTCATGTCCATTTTCCTTATTGGATTATTTATTTTTGAGTGGTACTTTAGACCTCTCTTATATTTGCGTACTTATAATATCGTATCTCCTACCTATAATTGGATTATCTTAATGTTGCGAGTAATTAGCAAACCTTTGTATGGTATATTGGCATTGGAGTGTTCAAATTTATTACAACGATATATTCATTTTTCATCCAAACCCTTATCCGCACCCCAATGGTGCATAGGGCACTGCATCATACAAGCGCGCCCTTGAGGTAGTATTCTACGAAAATGGCGCTATACAAACTATCCAAATTATTATTTTTATTATAAACGCAGTGTTATCTTGATCGTTAACACATGAAGGAAAGGTGATACGCCCTCCGCTACAGGCACCAGTCCAGGGTAATATGAAATAAATATTAGAGTGAAAAAATCATGCTTATTTATTTGACCCCCCTGGGAATCGAACCCGGGACCTCCAGAACAGTAGCCGAGCGTGCTGACCATTACACTACGGAGGCGGACAACAATATATTGTCGGTTTAAAGTCATAACTCACAATATGCAGAATGAGGGGTTGAATGTCACATCAATATGGGGAGAACCATTACCGTATTTTACAGAATATAATGATAGGGACTGACCGGAGCATTCATATAGCCAGTACAGCGAGCCGAGCGCTCCATCCATAGTTTCGGATGCTCGCCGCGAGCGTTGTTACGACGTGATGTTACGACGAAATGCTCTGGTCAGTCCCCTACCATTAGACACACTTTTAGTTTAAAAACTTGTTTCTTAAATTCAGGTGCGTCTTATATTCAAAATTAATATAAAAATGTCAAGTGTTTGATTTATATTCAAAATTAATATAAAAAAGTGTTTGATTTAAAATTCCCGCCAGTCTTAAAAATGGCCATATATTTGATCCTGCGGAAATCGTATCTCTTTCTGGTAAAATTTTAGTGATGGGAATCGTACTATGAAAAATATCCACCACACAATAAAACATGTGTATACTATAATATTTTAATTGTTTTATCTATTTGTTTTTTCCTCATATTCTTTAGAACTACTTTGTTTTAACAATGATAATAGTTTATAATTGCATTACATTGCCAAGTTCAAGGTATGGGCTTCTTTTTGCGGATAATGCAAGGGCAATGATCAGACTAATTGTGTATTATCTATGAACACCAGTGGAGCATTACGGTACTTTTGCAATTTGCATATAATGCTAATCAATTTGACACGCATACCAACTCCATTTCATTTTCTTCATACTGTTTCTGTAAAATATGGGTCAATAGAATGCAAGCAAATGAAATTATTTATCAGTCATTATTATTTTTGCATGGGAATATTCAATGTGAATCCATTTACGTTTCATTTGATTTTTGCTGTTGTTTTTTTTTGCTTTAATTGTTAAAAGTGCTGAGAATCAATATATCAAATTTGCCAAAAGCGCGGCCATTGAAATACCGACGATTACGCCATTGTATTTTGGCGTTTGAGCTGGGGGTTTGTGTTGTAGCATGCGCTTTTCTAAAGTTCCAATTCGTCTAGAATTTTCACGAATAAACAAGTTCAACTAATTTTTAGCAAAAAATAGAAACAGATGTTTTGTAAAAACCTTCGGTTTTCGCCCTTACATGTTCACTAAATTTGAAATGGGTCGTATTATGTACAAGGTTTATAGATCATTAACAAGGATTTTTGTTCCCTCTACCTAAAAAAGATGTTTTATTTAAATTTGTGTCGGGGACAGGAGGGATAATCTAGTGCGGGCTAATCAGGAACTTCTCAGCATTTGCTCATTGCTCTCCTGCATTGTTACCTTTAGAGCCCTAATTGATGTGATGATTGAAGTTGCGACGTTATGGGTTCTAGGTGGACAGCAAGACTATAAAGGCTCAGATCTGGGACACGGCCGGGCAGGAGAGGTACCGCGCCATCACGTCGGCGTACTACCGGGGCGCGGTGGGGGCGCTGCTGGTGTACGACATCGCCAAGCACCTGACCTACGAGAACGTGGAGCGCTGGCTGCGCGAGCTGCGCGACCACGCCGACCAGAACATCGTCATCATGCTGGTCGGCAACAAGTCCGACTTGCGCCATCTCAGGTGAGTCACAAGTCAGATGTCCTTCATCCTGAACTCCCTCACTTCCGTCTTTTGCATCCTTTTGATCAATTTCACTCCTATATTCGCGAATCTTGATCACCACACTTACATAAAATCATGATCGAGTCAACACATTGTTTGCGTGAAACGCTTAAAAGCGTCTTTTGCACACTGTTGGTAGTGAACAGGAGACACTTATAAGCGTTCTATTTGCTTACTTTTGATGGAGCGCAATACGCCAAAAAACATTGGAAACAGGTTTACTGTTACTGGTTATTAGTATACGACCCTAATTAGTATACTAATTAGGGTGGGGGCTAATGACAATACTGCCCGACAACAATGTTTTTATACCGCATTGACTAAATGACTCGGGTGAGGATATAGACCGACATTATTATGTTCTATTATAACTCTAGGGAATCAATCCACCAACAACATGCCACATTTTTTATCAGATACAGTTCTGAAAATGCAATAAGTCTAAAAAGTAGTAGACATCCAGTCACTTATTTCACCTGACAATGGGAGTGGATCAACCTTATATCCTGGAAGTGGTGACTTGTGGTTGTTTGTTTTATATGCGCAGTAGACAATTGATACTAAATTTACCACTGTGATGACATAACATTGCGGCGGGCTTAATTCTAATCTCTACATTGGCTATTACCAAAGTATTTGACCCGTTATCAGCATCAACAAATTTTGTTTCCATGTTGTATTAATGTATTTTATCTGACTCAATTTATTAATCAAACGGGTGCCGCCATTTTGATAAGCCTTCTATTGCCAGACATTTATCCTTATTCACAAATCCTGCTATTTTTTTTAGGTGTTAATTCAATTTAGTTTTTTAGTTCCTTCCAAATATCAATTCAAGTGCCCCCATAGAGATAAATTAGGGGAAGGGGTCAAATCAGGGGATCATAAGTGCCAGTTGATTTCATCAGTTTTTGATATTATTCGAGTGGGAAAAAATTCTCCCAATATTCATGAACTGTGTTTGATGTGGGACCATAACGTCGGAACCACAGACCCCTTACTTACTTCAGCCTTCTTGTGTCCAGCATTGAACAAAGGCCTCTCTCTTGGACTTTCTCCCACAGTTCTCTCCTTCAGTGCAGGCCTGCCACTTTTTTAACATCATCGAACCATCTCTTGTCTGGGACCTACCCACCCTTTTGCGTCCTGTTCTAGGTCTACAGACAAGCACCTTTTCGTCCATCTATCCTCGGACATACATGCCACATGACCTTCCCAGTTCCACTTTTGTTCCGCAATTCTTTGAGCCACATCTGTTACCTTGGTCTTTTCCCTTATCCAAACATTTGTTTTACGTTCACTAAAGGATGTGTTACAATCCTTCTCTCTATTGCTCTTTGTACTATCCGGAGTTTATATATGATTCGTTTTGTTAGGGTAAATGTCTGGAATCCATATCGCTCACTCCTTTCAAGAACGTCAAAAATCAAAAAACTTCCTAAAGGACCTTTAGGATGATTTAAAAAATACAAATAATTGCTATCCATTTTTTTCAATATTTCAGTTATTTTTTCAATACAAAATATACATGTCGGTCACTCCTTTCAAAAACTTGATTTTTCAGGAGAACGTTTTTAAAGTTTAAAAATATAATACAATGTATTAAAAATAAATATCAAGCCACTTACTGGACTTTTTACTGTGCAATAGATCTTTTTAAGTCAAACCTGAAGGTTTTTTCTCCATTTAAAAAATATTTAGTTTATTTTTAAAAAATAATTAAACAATACCTTTACTTCAAAATGCAAAAAACAACACTTTCTGCCCTGTATCGGGTAAATATTAAGTTAAAAAATGCCTATTTTGCTGAGATATAGTACATTTTCTGGGCATTCTGAAAACATGCACAACTGAAAATTGATGATTTTTGATTTATGACGTTGAAAGGAGTGAGCGATATTGAGCAGTGGGAGTACACACGTATCGAATGTTTTCCTCTTCATAACCCAACCTGCAGCTATTGTGTCAATTGAATTTTACTCGGGTTAAAATGCAAATCTTTTTGGAGAATTTTTAAGGAACACGATGAAGAAATTCTCAACCTTTGTGTACGGCGTCAATAAGAGGTACCCGGACATTCAGCAACTTTCTGCTTTGCTGCATCAATCTTTTCTGGTTTACGTTGGCTTAATTGTCAGCCAATCTGTACTGTATCTCCCAGTGTATCCATATTTTCAAAATGAATTATTACACGCTGAATAGTTGACTATAACACATTAATTGTAAAAAAGTCACATTATTTTCTCCGCATATCCACAATTGAGTGTTTATTTAAAGAATAATTTCAACATTTTGTTGCATCATTAAATGCTCCACAATAAGTCATCATCGACCACTCTATGCACAAAATAGCAGCCTAACAATATCGGCTTGGAACATATAACGCACCTGTTTTATAATATTTGTAATATTTGAGTACATGTATGAATAACAATATTAACTAAGTATTTTTTTTTCTTTTTCAGATCAATTCCCACAGAAGAAGCAAAAGCATTCGCAGAAAGAAATGGCCTCAGTTTTATAGAAACGTCAGCGTTAGATTCTACAAATGTAGAAACTGCTTTTCAAAATATACTCACAGGTAAATGAACCATCATTTTATGGCCCGCCTCCGTAGTATGGCAGTTAGCACATTTGGTTATCGTGATTGAACATGGGACCTCCCCCATGGGAGTAATGAATATTAGTAATTTTTCACTCTAATATTTACTTAAGATCATCCTGTATCAAAGTAGTGACAAATTGTTATCGCCTGAAGCGTAAGACTAATCGTGTTTATAACAAATAAACAATCAAGATAATACTGTATCAATATGATCCCGGCCCTATGCACCATTAGGTGAGGGTTAGTTTTAGAAGAACAAGTCTGTAGAATATTAGTAGTAGTGTAGGCACCTAGCAAAATTAGGTTTTCGCATGAAATATAATCACCTGACATGACACAAACAGGAGAAGACCTTAACACATTTGGGAGGGGTATTTTTTTACGCCTGTGGACCGCTTAGCAACGGGATTTGATAATTATTGACATTTAGTTGCGCCCTTGAGGTATTTTTTTACAAAAATGGCGCTATATAAGTTATCCAAATTTATTATTATTATTATTAGTTAAGACCTTAACAAAGAAATTAGAATAAAAGACATTGAATAATTCCTTCTTTTCTGCCTTTGAAATAAGGCCAGCACTTAAACATCAATCGAACGAATGGGTAGAACAAGCTTTCCCGTTCGAAGCGTGTTAATCTAGGCTTATCTACTTGCCTATGATGTATAGTGGTTGAGGGAAAAAACGAAATTTTGTTATGAATAACTGCAGTGTGTTAAATAACTATGTGTTGTGTTGTGTTGCAGAGATATACCGGATCGTATCGCAGAAGCAGATGCGGGACCCTCCAGAGGGCGACGTGATCCGGCCAGAGAGGGTGGAGCCCGTGGACGTGAAGCCCACCCAGGCGGACAGCGTGCGGCGCCAGTGCTGCCAGTAGGAATACTGGTGAGCCACACTTCACCTACTACTTACTCTAATCAACAACTCGCGCTGACACGCGTGTGAATGGTCCGCACCAACAAATAACAACTCCTTTGCCACTCCAGTCTATTATGCGAAACCCTCATACGTCGAACAGCCCATGTCTTCGTATAAGTTGCAAAGATATTTAAGAAAAATGTGGTATCGTAATCCGAGTGACATAAAATCGTGATAAATTGAAGTTAACCAGTTGCCAGAGTGCTGCTTGGGCAAATCGTATTCCAATTTAGCGGAATTGATTTGCCCGAGCCATATATATTTATGTATTTGTTTTTATTTACTTAACCGAACAGTATTCGGGTAGTCTTGTTTCGATTTGTTTGGTGATGATTTCCTTTCTCGCCAAAATTTTACTGTTAAGTGCTTAATAAAAATGTGGTATTGTTATCTGAGTGACATAAAATCGGGATAAATTGAAGTTAATTTATGTAAAGGTGAAACAGAATTGGAATTTTCTGCGGGAAAATGTAAAAATTAGGTTTCTACTATCGTTATGATTTGTAAAGAACCTAATTGAGAACTCTTTATCTTCTTCCTAGCTCCATCCCAACTAATCGTCTTTGCAGACTGGGGGTTAGCTCTCCTCGTCCTCGGGTTTTAGGTCCTTCTATCATGGACAACGTCGCCGGTCCATGCCAATTTCGGACCCTTTCCTTGGACAACCTCGTCTCCTCCGCTTACCCTTATAAAGATTGTAAAACTTGTTTCAGCCAAGGAGATATTGTGTCGGGGCCGTGGAATGGATGCGCCGGATCAACCGGGCCGTAAGAAGATGTTTCCTGTAGATATCCATTCAACTATATAACATACATTTATCCTAACGCAAATATTAAAAAGAGAAATTAAATTAATTGGACGGTGACACACGTGAAAGGACATATTTATATTTAAACAAAATACCGCAAGTATATTCAGGAACATGCGTGGCTGATAGACTGTCCTGTCTCTGACTGCCTACGGTACCACACCATTACCGCAACATCGCTAAGATTGGCAATCTGCCGTGAACGTTGCTCGTTGACGCTACAAATTGATCTTTAGAGGCGTGGTCAAAGTGAAATACGTTTGCAACTTCTCGTTGGCGAGAAATAATGGGAATATTGATTGAAGGTAATCTCTGAGCTACATTTTTTATCTATGGTTGAAAATTATCTGTCAGATTGCCCGACGTCTCTTATTCACTTCAACGGGTAACATTTACTATGGATTATAAAATATTGAAGAATGTAAAATCAAAGCATTTTATGCGAGATATTGAAGCTCCGCAGCCAAAAAACATCTGATCATACAACGTATTTTCAATTATTATTATTATAAATGAAAATGTGAGTTACGATTCCGCTGAATTTATTACCACCTCCAATTTAGCAACGGCACATTTGGCTGCTGCGCTGGAGGGTTCCGTAACAAATATTGTAAGTGATTTTTCACTAATGTTTATTTAAAATCTACCAGTGCCCACAAATCAGAATATGAATTGTTTATGTATATCGCCTTTGGAGGGCATTATTGAACTGTGACAGTTTGTCCAATAAATTCAGTAGAATCGCGTTTTTATTTGTAGTAATAATAAGTTACGGAATCCTATTGTCAATCTTTATCGAGCGTCTTGTGCCCGTAACGTCTGCAGTGAGGAATTTCAGAAATAAATTTGTTAAATGTGGATTTAAGAATGTTCAACACTTCTTATTGCTTGTTATCCGTGATTCTGCATAGTAGAAAAAAACCTTTATAAAATTTTGATTTCCCTAATGAAATTATGTTTTTTTTTTTTTTTTTAATTGATTCTTAAATTCCTTTCAGTTTTGTTTCTAAGGCAGGACGGTGCAAATATAAATATTATATATATTATAATTAGTCGTAAAAGTAAAATAAAAGAATACGCTGGCCTTACTCGTTTCTACTGCAAATCTAGTTACAATGGAGGTACGAAATGGAAGATTATTATTGTAATAATGTTATTTGATTTATGTTATATTTAGGATATCAATTTATTATTAAAACATAATATTATTAATAAAACAAACTTTATATTTTAAATTATCCACGAGGCGAACCCGCTACCCAGTTCCGCAAAGTGTCACATCGGTTTTCTTTTGTGACCGGGGCATATATAATCACCCTAAAAACTACCGGGTTTTAAGTGACAAATGACACAAAAAATGTAAAAAAAACAACATCTGATAATATTTAATGACATTTGATATTCCCTTTCCTGGAGTATGGACGTAAATAAACGCCGTTGCGAATTTTCCTCAAAGGAGTATCGATGTTAATGAACGCCGAAGGCCGTCTGTCAGTTGGAATGATGTCACTTGTATAGCAATGACATAGGTGGATATTTGTATGGAATTTTGTCATTAAATAAGACCTAGAGATGGTAAGTGTTTTTTTTACGTAATTTTAATCTTCATAAATTTCGTGAAAATAAAAAACAAAAATCATGTTAAAATAACACACTCCCCAGAGAAAGTCGGACATCAATTATTGTACTCCTGGAAAGGTTATAACCTCACAGATGGATTTTAGTGAAAAAAGTAAATGTCATACACTGCGGTGTAGTTGGGTAGATGCTCAGCTATGAAATCAGCATCGCAAGTTTGTTTCCCGCCAGTCGCAAAATTAACTAAAAAAAATATTAGTTTGCGAGTGATTTGGGCGGTTTAATGTATTTTTAACTTCTTGTTCAACTTTATTCCTTGTATATTCTTTTTTTTACTTGCAAGTGTCTGAAATAAAATCTGATGCTAGAAATGATCAAATGTCACTTGTTCCCCTGTGGTTTTCTGGCCGTCACATTAAACTTTTAAATGTGTCCCGGAGACTATTTGAGTTTTGTGGCTCGGGTCCCCGAGAGCGTGCCGCGTGTCGGTCAGGTCCCTGAGACAACTCGTACTGTGTTTGGTGACCCGGGTGGTGTTTTGGGTGCCCGAGACCCAGTGTACAGATTTTGCCATTTCGTTTTGTAACGACGATCGGGATATTATTTGTAAATTGCTATTTATATTTGAAACTATTAAAATAAAAGTATTAAAGCTGAGAATAGCTTTAACTTCACGCATTTATCTTTTATTTTGCCATTTCACCCGCCATCCCCTCATTCTTCACCAAAACCCACCGTCGCTTCTCTTGTAGAGCACATTCCCGACAATCTGCACAGAATTACCCTTTAAAAAAGCTTTTGTTTCATAATCTGAGGAACCTCACCCTAGTATTCTTGAACAAGTCATCAAATAGTTACTCTTACCCGAATAGGGATGATACATGTCCTGCAAACAACTTTTTTCACAGGTAATCTGAAAACTAATCACCCAAATCTCTTAATCTTACACAGTTTAAATTCAACCTTATTTAGAAAGTCTCTTAATGCAATGTTTGCATTGTTGCGTATTATTTAAATGATATTGCAATTGTTCAAACTTTTCACGCTTAAATAAAGGCAATTTATTCATGAATTTACACTCGTTACATGAATTAATTACGTTTGTAGAATGTTGACTCATTGTTACCTTTGTAGGAAATCAACAATCTGTGAAACTACAGCATTTTTTTTGCAAACCAATGTCAAATAAAGAAATGAGCAAAATTGTCTATTTTCTTCTTTAAATTACGGTGAGTTTGGTGTCTTAATCTCTTGAAAAGTATGGATCGATGTTATCATTATCGTTAAATCCGTCCCAAAGCAGTATGGACGAACTTCTGCATTCGCATGTATAATTCAATTACCGTCAGCTCAAACAGATCTCAGTCACATCTGTGGACTTCTTTGCGCTGTACAATATCTGTAATACTGACATCACAATTTAAGTATGTATAATGCAATTTGATCGCAATCATTTTTTTGTTAAATAGATACGTGGTATAAAAGTACACCATTTGTTGTATATTTGAAACACAATGTCTTAAATAAACCTTTAAAAAGATCTATTACATAGTGAAAGGAAGAATTTGATATTGGCTCTGTTGACACAGTTGTGATAGGCACGGTACCTAAATTTAAATTTCTCCACGTGGGTGTAGCTTAAAACGTAGCTAGTTCTTTAAACTATTGACATTTGTGAAAATAATACAAAGAAATATCCTTACATGATAAAATTGGCTATGTTGATCTTGGCGGTCACCATAATTTGATAAAATATATCTGCATCTTGCTCATTCCATGTATCGCAATAGTAACTCGAGTCCTTGTTTTCGAGAGTGAGAGAAAACACAGTAAAAATGTTAATTAAATGGTAACTAAATTAATTATGATTCAGAATATAACTGATGCGTTTGTTTCCTTACTTGCATATCTGTTATTACAATAAAAAATGACTGGTTTTAAAGAAAATTACTTCAAAATAATGAATAAAAGAACTGTAAATGTAGATTGATTTGAAATACAGTGTTAAGTTTACGGCTGACTAAATATTGCTCATATTTTAGAAATGTTTTTCGTTCGTTTAGCTGTTTAGACCATAGTTGTGTGAGATTACGGCCATAGAAAATAAACTCAGATACAGTCTGGTTTGTAAGAACTCGCTTGTCGAGAGATTAATGTTTATTCTGCAAATTCACAATACCTTATGAATATAACCTGTATAATTCTGAAAATTCCCTGTTTCTACAATCATTAAATTCTCAATTCACTCTTCAAATTATGGGTGAAATTCTCCTAAATTCGATTTTCTGTACAGTGCCTAATCTCATTTTGATTTTTTGAATTTTATAACATTTGCCAGTTGTAATAATGAATTTGACTGTGATTTGGAAAGTACTTTAACAGACTGTGTTAAAATTAAAAGGATAATAAAATTACTTTGATGTTTTATGGATACGAATTGAATTTTATGAAGGATGTATACTCCGTTCACTGAGGAAGAAAATTTTATGTAAGGCAGAAGATAACAGTTAAAAACTGCTGCAATCAGCGGACTATCGAATGACAGGATGATATTTGTTTTCAATTTGTTTTCTGCAAAACAACAAAAGTGACGATATAAAAAAAAACAGCTTAACTACAAGTAAATTTAACTAGAAAATTGAGTTTTTGGACTATAACCTGTTTTGTTACAATCACAAAACAAATATATTTTGTGAACTGTAAAAATGTTGGATCGAAAAAAATCTCACCCATTGTGATTGTATTATGTCATTTATTATATTTTATAAGTCTTGTTTTTCTTCATCATCCTTATCTGCGTCCATCGATGTATAATGCATTGCACCTCATAAATGCAGTGATATCTAAATTGTTATTATGTGAAGGTTATCATCCTGCGCATCAGATATGTACCAGTCCAGGGTGGTATTAAATACATATTAGAGTGAAAAATCACTCATATATTTATACTGCTCCCCTGGGAATACAACCCGGGACCTCCAGTATGGTTGCCAACACGCTAATTACTACACTATGGAGGTAGACATTTATTAGCTGTTTTTAAAAGTTATTCTTTCTCTTTGAACGTGGTATACATTACATGAAGTTTTTGATAGTGTAATATACTAATATGGAAGACATGTGCAGTCGGATAGACTCGGCATATTAAAATAATAGCGATATATTATTATTTGAATGCCACTACAATTGCTTTGTTAGTGTAGTTTTTTTTTGTCCCAAGTATTAGATAAAAATCACCATTGTATATAATCTTAATACATAACCAATTGATAAAATGTTGCTAAGATCTGAGCATTAAGTATTCACATATATGTACATAGTTTTATATTAATACAGCTGGGTGCATAAGTCTTGTTGCTTCTGTGTAATATAAACAGCATTTTTCTTAATAAATTTTATTTAAAACCACAAATCGCTTTTTAATTTACGATAATCAAGAGTCGCCGCATTGTTCCGAAAAGGGTAAAATTCCAAATTCATTTTCCAATATTGCCGATCTCTTTATTGAAACATTCAGGTACCAGAAAATAGGAAAGGATGGTAAAGCAAATATATGAGAAAAATGTGTTGAAAGCAGAAGCTAGAGGAATACCAAGGAAAACTTGGCATGATCAAAGTACTTCAGATACTCGAAAGTGGACAGGTCAGAAGTCGGAATAATCAGTTGGTATGTATGAGGAGAAAGACAGGGTGATGTGGCATTCTATTCTCTCTCCCTATCTCTGCAGTAAGCTGCGTGATGGTTAGTAAGTTAATTATTTGAAGTGAAAAAAGGTAATCAAAATGTAGGGAAATACTAAAAATTAATATAACACTTTGTGATAAAATAATATTGTGAGAAAATGGTACTGAAACTAGACAATATCCATGAATTTTATATAGAAGTCTAAGAGAAGTATCTACAAATAGAAAGCTGACACTTATTTTAAAAGTTGATTAAAAAAAGCACCATTTTAAACATTTTTCTTTATTAATATTATTTACAGTACATATAAATACAAAACCACAGTACATAATTAAACTAAAAAATAAACAAAAATAAATCTCATTTTAAACAGCCATACCTCACATCTTTATTCATTACATCATATCAATATAATTAATTTGTATGTATATCCTATAAAAAATATAAATAGGAAAATTTATATTTAGAGCTGTGCTCAATATATCGTGCTAAGCAAACTAACAATAAAACTGATTTAGAAGTACAATACTGATATTAACTGATTTAAAAATACCTTTCAAACAACCAACAGATTTTGAAATACTTTAATGAGAATAAAACTCATTCAGAAATACTTTACTGACATTAAAATTGATCAAAAAAATACTTAAAAGGTAATACGACTGATTAAGAAATACTTTTCAAACAACCTTCAGATTCAAGATTCAGAAATACTTAACTCATAATAAAGCTGATTCAGAGATACATTACTGACAGCAAAACTGATCAAAAAATACTTTACTGACAACCATGAAGTTTCTTAGATTTTCACGGCAGTTACGATGCTGATATTTTATTTCTGGGTTATGTCATGTGAATATCATACTTTTTGCTAACTTTTCAGTTCCGTGGTACAGTGGAACCTCTCATGAGCATAATTCATTCCAGAATCTTACTCGTTAAACGAAACACTGGCGTGGAAGTCCTGGCTGACAAGTGAATGTCGTGAAAGAGGGACTTGCCCTTTCTCTGTAACTCGTTATGCCAAATGTCACTCGTTAAGGGAGAAACTTTTTCACCTTCATTTTTGCTTGATATGCGTATTACTCGTTATCATACTTCCACTGTACTTAATTTCAGTGTCATGATGCTCACCGTCAATAAGTACCAAAGATACACAGTATTATTACCCAGAAATATGCTATCAATCATTATACATACTGATTTAGTAATACTTTGACGATAATACAATCAAATTATACCATTTAGATGTTTATAATATATGAACATACACATTTGGTCAAGATTTTTATTGTTATCTCGACATAGAAGATAAAGTTTTTATCAAGATAAGAAAATTATGATCATTTACAGCAAGCATGTCAAACTCACGGCCTACGGGCCGCATGCCCATTTATTTTGCGGCCCGCGGATACCCGTGGTTATATTTTCCATTTATTTAAAATTTTCATTGAAAAAACTTTTTTGTACGGGAACATATGATATTCTTTTGCAGAATCATTAAGTTGGATCTACTGTACCTCATGTGACTGTCTTTGATAATAAATTATTCACTTAAAGTTATATACAAAAGAAAATGAGATTTTTGAGTCGATGTGGCCCGCCGGCGTACCCAAAATACCTTATGCGACCCTTGTTGCCTTTTGAGTTTGACTCTGATTTACAGGACTAACATTGACAGATCGTACGACCCAGACATCCATATACCATCTCTCAATTGAGACTTCTTAATCATTCCAGAGATAGCATAGCATAGATCAATATCTTGATGTAAATAGCTCTTGAGTAAAAGAAATCTAGCATTAAAAAAAATGTGGATATTTTATTGATAAAATATTAGATTTAATTGAGAAAAAAAAATTAAGCAGCTGATGACACATCGAAAGTCCTTTAAATGTCTACACTTTCATATTTAAATATAATAAATAAACAAATATTTATATAAATAGCTTAGCATTATATAAATAGTTTAGCATTCCATCATTTGTGAAAAAATAGTTTGACACAAAATTAAAAGTATGTATTAGAGATTTTTTTTAAATTCTGATCATCAAATAAAATAGGCGTCAAAATGAGGGAAATTCGATATTGTCATGCTTCTTATTTATACCTAAATTTACTATAAATATTTAATAGTTTTCACTCATCACAAACACGTCTTCAAGCTTAACTTATAAAATCTAACTAACTCTTAATAATACTTTGGAATAATCACTAAGTCATCATTCGTTTGTTATGCCACTACACCTATAATATAACAAACGACCACACTTACAGGTTTTTCACTTCAAATTGTACATGTAACAAACCTAATTGGATGCCTTAGAAATTAAAGTGGACTTTTTATGAAACAAGTTGGACGTTATATTGTATTTTATCACAAAAGTTACAATTAAAAAAAATAAATTCATATTAGTACTATGTGTACCGCCAGTGTGAATACCTGCCCACATCTTTTATTCTTAAGACTAGCAAGTGCGTTAGTCGTCAAGTTGGCAAGCCTGCGTGGTGCGCTGTCATAGTCTGCACAAAATGCTTATTGAAGTTTTCCGATAAAATTTTCAATACTACTTAGAATCATTAGTACTTCTTGGAATATATTTCTAAAAACTCCATCTTTTTTATAAAATCCCAAATATCAATTTTTTTTTATAAAACATCAAATTTGAAGTGAAAAACCTGTATACACCAAAAACTTAAAGTTATAATAATTTAAAATATCATTTCCATATTTTAACCTTAGAGAAAAGGGTATTTTCTAACTTTGAAACAATTTAGCAATGTTTTTTTTTAACGTCTTTGATTCATCTCCTTTTATATCAGATCCTATAAATTATTTCATGATTGATATTTCAAATATATTATATCATTACTGATGTATCACCGACATAAGAGAGGTGAAGAATCACAAAATTGAAGAGGTCAATTATTTTTAAATATTTCAAACTAGCTGTACCCGGCCACGCGTTGCTGTGGCTCGGTATGGTTAAATTGAAAAGAAATAATATAGAAAGCGCACATTTCTTATATGTTTAATTTACAATTCTTGTAAAGCGATAAAAATATTTAAATATTTATGAAATTACAATGGAATCGTGACAGCAGATGTCAAAAACCATGTCGTCCAACATGAGCAATGTTTAGTGTTGCGTGTGTTGCTGTTATATTCAACAGATGGCGCTTTTTATTTAGACAAAAACATATGTGTATTCAAACACAACATTGCGTTAAAATAACAAGCGGTGAATAGTTTTAGGAGGTTTTTAACAATGAATATGTATTTTTTTTATTTATATTATTTTTCACTCTAATATATCGTTAATATCACCCTGGACTGGTACCTGAAGTGCAGGGCTGATCAACTTACCTTCATATAATAAACGACCCTTGCATTCTGCACTTCATCTACAAGTCCAGGGTAATATTAAATAAATATTGTATAAGAGTGAAAATTCTCTCATATTTATTCTGACCCCCTAGAAAATCCAACCCGGGACCCGCAGCATGGTAGTCAAATGCGCTAACACCAGATTTAAAAAATTACACCATTCCTGGGATGTATTTCAAATTCTGTATCCTTAAATCACAGTAAAATATATATAATTAGCTTTTTAGTCAAGTATTAAAACTTGATTTCATGGAATGATTCTGCTCTGCACAAAAGCGCAAATTATCATTATTAATATTAATCAAACACACAATTTATGATTCTGCTGAATACGCTTTTTGTGACGGCTATTTTGCATTGTGAGGGTATTACCTAACTGTGCTGAAAAAAATATATTTAAAGAGAAAAAATAGATTCTTCCCAGTCAAAAGTTCCCCGGCAAATGATGCTTATTCGGAACAAAACTCCACATTTTCGGATACAAAAGACGCTGATAAAAATTCACAAATATTTCGACATTATGTTGTTGACAGATACAATTTTAACCATAACTTACTGGTGGTGCCAACTTTTGTCAAACGGCAGAAACTTATTTGTACACCTAATGATAAACTATTAATTTCATTAATTGATTCGGTAGTCACTTTGTGGTAAAACCTATCCATTTTAATTTTAAAAAATATTTAGTAAATACCACTATTTCTTCAAATCTACTGTGACACTTGTTTCGATTTTAAGAAATAGTGGTATTTACTTAGTAAAAAATTTATTTAAAATAAATAAATTATTAGATCAAATTTTGCACTACAGTGCTCAAATCTGTAAAAAATGTATTTTTAAATCATCTCATAAATATTATATTAAATACACCTTTATACTCCATAGCATACATACAAGGAATATTGTGCACATGTTCTGATCACACTATCTTAGATAACTTCACTCGCTACAATTACATAGAAGAATGAAGAATCCAACTTTATTGATTCTTTGAATAAATTTTGTACTTAAATTCGTGTCTTGTTTTTTAGATTTTGTAATCTCCACACAAAGTGAAACAGCTTTCACAAAAGTATTTAAATTCAGTAGAATCAAAACAATAGATTATGGAATCCTACCAAGAAAATTCTGAATCGTCTTGTATTTTATACATTTGAAAGTTTTCCATTTTCATTTATATTTTTGAAGTACATTTGATGGTCTCCGCCATGTTGATCTCTCCCAGTGAGGGGCGGTGCGCGTGGCTCTGGTGCGGGACTACGAGCTGGTTGCCGTCGGCCGACTTGGATACCATGTTGTTTATCCTCTTGTCTCCTACCTCACCGTTCTCCTCGTCCTTCTGGAAGGCTGTGTTGATCATTCCACCTTTGTCGGCTTCCTTCTGCGCTTCCATTTCTTTCTTGATGCGCTCCTTCTTGTGTATTGTGTACATCCACCTGTAGATGATTTAAATGGAGTAAAAATTTATTTATCGATCACATTCTATGCTAAAAACATACCTAGCCTCTCCATAATATGCTACCCACTTTGTACTCAGCACACGCTGCTTGTGTCTCAGTATACACATGTATATCTGAATAACAGTTGTATTTTTATTTTAAAAAATTCCGCCTCCATAGTGTGATGGATAGCTACCGTGCTGATACCGTCAAAATAAATATTAGTGATGTTACATATTTATTTAATATTACCCTGGACTGGTCCCTGAAGCGCAGGAGTGATAACCTTGCCTTCATGTAAGTAACAATCAAGATAATATTGCATCAATATGATGCAGTTCCCTATGCACCTTTGGGTGTGAATAAGGGTTAAAAGAAGAAGATATTTAAAAAAAAAATAAGTCAAAGCACTGTGTTGTTTTTTTTTGCATCAGCGCATAATCATTAATTTCATCATTGCATCCGGACATTTCAATAGCATATTTTGGTGTACATGAACCACATGGTTTATACTAATTACCCGAATATGATGACGGCAGGAGCTGTTAGGGCTCCGCCCAGTAGGAAGAAGGCCCCCGGCAGAGTCTTGAGTGTTGCAGCGTACACAGAGGTGTACATCGGCCCGTACACCAACGGCATCATGGCTTCACATACACCAAACAAGGAGTTCACTTTTCCTGTAAACAAAACATGTTTTATCAAAAATTTCTTAAATAATGCATTGCAGTAGAACCTCCATTATATTAATATATATCTATTATCTGGATTTTAATTATCTGTATCAATCAAAATAAAATTAAAAATATATGAATTAGTTCTATTTATGTGAACCAATTTAGAAACCTTGTTCATGAATCACTAAAACTTCACTAGAGACATCTATTGGTGAGATGTAAAGAAGCTTTTTATGAAGCAGAAACTCTTATATTAGTATGTGAGATCCGAATCCTGGATTATAATCACACACATGAGAAACGCCAGAAAATACCATTTTCATTTTTATTATGAAGCTTATAATTTGACCAGATAATTTATTTACAACATTTTGAGTGTGTCCAAATACTTGTTCACAAAATCTGGATTATCTCCAATTACAGGAGTTATTTTCATATTATTTTTTGACATCTCATCAAAGATGAAGAAGAATATGGAAGTCTGGGCATTTACGGGGCTTACGACCGTCATAGGCTGGTTTAAGTGATCACTTTACACACGTGTAACATTCACCAATTCTACCAATTATAATCCTACAATTATAATCCAGGATTCGGATCTCACATACTAATATAAGAGTTTCTGCTTCATAAAAAGCTTCTTTACATCTCACCAATAGATGTCTCTAGTGAAGTTTTATGAATTAGTTGATTTTCACAAAACAAATTACATCTACTATTGTTACGTTGTAATGCATAACATTTCAATCATCGCTTTGTGCATTTTTCTCAAATATTGACCAATTTAAGTATTTCTTTTCGGTATTGGTAGAGAATATATCAAATTACCCAAATAAAACAACATTTTGCATTAAACAAGTTTAAAAAGAAGTTTCATGTGCAATTTCAGAAAGAAAAAATGAATTTTTCATTCACGAGAATGTGTTAAGGTTGTACAAAATTGGCTCATCTTCACAGTTTTTCACTATCAATTCGCATACTCCGATTGGTAAATATTCTAATTTCATCGTCACTATCACTATTTTTAGTATAACAACCATTTTCGCACACCTTCAACATCACTATTGGACAAATCCCACATAGTAAGGACAAAAACAATAAGTTTTTTACAAAAAAATGTGTTTCTATTTTTCACTAAAGATTAGTTAAATTTGTTAACTTGTGAATATTATTGACGAATCGGACACAACCTCCTAACTCGACCGCCAAAATGCACTGGTGTCATCGTCAGTATATCAACGGGCCGCGTTTTTAACAAAGTATACCAGAGTCGATATACTAATTCTCACCACTGTTAATAATTAAATGAAAAAAAATACCACATAACAAAATGATGACTTAAAGTTGTACATACCCAGTTCATCACTCGGCACCAATTTGGACACGATAGAACGCATCGCTATGAAGGAAGTTCCATTCAGAATTTCCACCAAGGGCGCTATAACAATGATACAAAATTAATTAAAATTGGTCATCATTCAAAGGGTCAGCATAACAGTTTAAAAACATTTTCTCCCGCTAAATATGGCCAGTTGAGTGGTCACTTATGGTCTGCAGGCAGAAGGATGTGTGTCACAAAAAGGTTCATGTATTGATTATAGATATATTACACATGAATAAGTGTCTGCCTCCATAGTGTAGTGGTTAGCGCGCTAGGCTACCATGCTGGAGGTCCCGGGTTCGATTCCCAAGAGGGTCTAAATAAATATTAGTGATTTTTCAGTCTAATATTTATTTAATATGACCCTGGACTGGTACCTGCAGAGGAAGGCTGATCACCTTTCCTTCGTGTATTTAACGATCAATATAAAACTGCTTCTATACGATGCAGTGCCCTATGCACCATTGGGGTGCGGATAAGGGTTAGAAGAAGAAGAAGTGTATTATAAGAGTGTCGGGTTGTGGTCCCGTGGTTAGTGTCGCGGACTCTTAAGTCAGAGTTTCTCGGTTCGAATCCACTCTACCACAATTTGATACCTATTTCTAATAATAAGCCGCTTAGGTTCACAGAAATAGTAGGAAATTGAAATATTTGTGTAAATAATAAAACCACAAATATTTCTCTTTAAAATAGTTTTTTATAATAATTTTAAAGTTACATAATTTAATTAAAAAATAGAAAAAAAATCAGAAAGTTAACCATGATAACAACAAAACAAAAACAATTTTGATGTGTTAATTTTATATTGTTAATTTTATATAATAATTTTTCAATCATTATTTGGATTCTGTCAGTGTTAATTGAAGACTTCAGGCCAAAAGACGAATATCCAATATTTTAGAATTCCCTTCTTATTCATTTTTGGAATTCTTGTCTATTGATTACACACAACTGTCTTCTTCTTCTAGCCCTTATTCGCACCCAACAGTGTTATCTCGATTGCTAATTATCAATCTTATTGTGTACATATTATTAACCTTTCCGGGAGTACGGACGTAAATGAACGTTAGTGCGAATTTTCCTCAAAGGAGTAACGTTAATGAACGTCAAGTCAAAGTCTATCTGTCAGTTGGTATCATGTAATTTGTATAGTAATGACATCTGTAGATATTTGTACTAAACTTTTTCATAAAATAAAACCTAGAGATAGTGAGCTTTATATTGAATTTAAATTATTTTTACGTATTTTCTATCTTCATAATACAAAGATCTTATTTTGAAAAAATACATATTTTATGTAAAAAAAACCCACTCCCCAGAGAAAGTCGGACATCAATCATTGTACTCCTGGAATGGTTAACGATCAATAAAACTCTACACTGTTATGAGCAGTGCCCTATGCACCATTAAGTGCAGATAAGGTTTAATAAAAGAATTAAACCATCAATCAACACAAGATTTTACTATTATCTTGTTAAGCAGAA
This sequence comes from Brachycentrus maculatus, assembly GCF_059751285.1. Classification (NCBI taxonomy): domain Eukaryota; kingdom Metazoa; phylum Arthropoda; class Insecta; order Trichoptera; family Brachycentridae; genus Brachycentrus; species Brachycentrus maculatus. The sequence goes on along the minus strand of NW_028280835.1, from coordinate 5,155,546 downwards.
ATGAAGAAGCCATTGAGATGGTTATATGGATGTCTATTTCCAGGGCTTTGACCTCTCATTGGTTGATTTAGGCAATCACTCACTGCTCCATCCACCATCTTATTCATGGTTTAATATGTTACTTAAAATATTGTGACTTAAAAAGATTTGTGCAGCTGTGACTGAATATCTTAATACGCTGTCGGCAGAGCAACATGAAGCCGGGATGTTCACAAGACTTGTCACAAGTTACGACAAATGCTTAAATTTGCAAGGTAACCATGTAGAGAAGTAGTTTAAGGTATTTTCTTTTCATCATTTTGAGTGTGGTTGTCAATAATGGGTAGAATTGGTGAATGTTACACGTGTGTAAAGTGATCACTTAAACCATCCTATGACGGTCGTCAGCCCCGTAAATGCCCAGACTTTCTTCATCTTTGATGAGATGTTAAAAAAATATGTTGTTTTCAATTAAAACATTCATATTTTTTTATATATACTAGATTTTTTTTTAAATCGTCATACGGGTACTACTTTCCGGATGACACTCGTATATATGTTTAATATGACTGGGAGGATTCACATTTTTAATACAAATTTCAGCACTGCTATCTGTAAAAATAAAAAAAGTTTTGTTTGCTCTAACTGATTAAGTTTTAAATTTCTTTATATTTTATATATTACATATTGTATGAAAATGGCAGCCTTCAAAAGGAACTGGGAGTGCGTTTAGGGCTTGCAGGGTCCGCATTTAACAGTATGAAGGTTTTCTGGAGATCAGGTTTATACTCGGTGAAGATCAAATGCCGCCTGTACCATGCCTGCGTTGCTTCTATTCTCTTATACGGCTGAGAAATATGGCTTACAAGGACCCAGAGCAGCCATGTACTTAGCTTCAAAGCTCTCAAGAATATCGAAGAATAAGTGGTTTGACTTTATGAGGAATGAAGTGATAAGACGTAGGACGCAGCAAATATTGGTCACAATTGTCATCAAGAAAAGGCGATTCAGTTGGCTTGGCCATATGCTCCGCATGCCTCCCAAGAGCCTTAATCAAGCTCGCTTCTTTTACAAGGCATCAGGTTCGCGCCGCCCAGGATGACCACTGCTAACGATTCGTTGGCAGTTCTCGTCTGGACTTCGGGACGTGGACCTGACTTAGATATTACAATAGCTGACATAGATAGTCAAAGTATAAGGCAAACACAGCATAGGAAGAATCTTCTTAAACATATATGTATTAGTTTTAAGTCAGGATATACATTTGTATATCCTGGATTAAAACTTGAAAGAGTAATTCCACCGTTGTACTAATCGCTGTTTAAATAAAGTACAAATTACCATAATGATTGGCAACCTTCAGCATGTAGTGGTACTATAAGACGAAGTAGGTGAATCAAAACTTACCCATGTATATTTGCCAATTATTGACAGCAAATGCGTAGACAAAGCTAGAGAGAATCTTGCTCATGCATGACAGTATCCCTATGATGGCGTCATCCAGCTTCATCAAGTGGCTGAATACTCCCACCGAGAACAGGGTACCTGGAATATACATTAATACATAGTAATGAGACAAATGATATACAGTGAAACCTCTATCTATCGTTTTTAAAGGGACCTATCGAAATAAACTATGAATGCGGAAAAACAAGGAATGCGGGATTAAGAGGTCAATACACAAGAAGATACGATTGAGTAATGATACCGTCCTACCAATCTGCATTACCATTGGTAGGTTAACCCTTTGCACTCAAGACTTTTTTTTGTTTGACACACCAGCAACTCGAGTGTACTTTTTGGCATATTCGCACAAGAATAGTAGATTTTAGAAAAAATACAAAAAAAAACGGAAATGGGTATCATGCAAATTGTTTTATTTTATTTCCATAAGTCAACTGTATATTTTCAGCTTTGTATATAATCTTTTCTTGTTGCATAAGTTTTTGAATGTGCGTAGTAGAAATTTTTGAATCTTTCAAAGAGTGTGCATGCTTCTGAAAATGAAGGTACAGGCAAAGGCTCTTCTTCATCAATATCGACCTCTTCTGCTGTATCCGTCAACCTTGTGTCACATAAACATTTGATAGTTTCTATCGCGCGCGTCAAATGTAACAAAATTGAAAAGAATTAAAAAAAAACACAAACAAAAATATCAAATATGCAGCGTATTTCAAACGATGAATGCGATAAAATGATGATAGAGAAACGATCAATTCTATCTTTTTTTGTATGAAATGAATCCGGGGTAGAAGAAATAAACGACACATCCGGGAAAACGATTATTCGAGGAACGATAGATAGAGGTTTCACTGTTTTACCTTAAAAACTAAGATGCTTACTTTTTTACTACATGACTTTATTTTATAGCAGCAGGCCCAATTTTCGATGACGGGTTCAAGCATTTGGATCGGTATGGCGCAAATGATGTGAGTAATGTTGGCTGCTAATGCCTCAATTGAAGCAAACAATACTGGAACGAAATTACTATGACAGCTCAACACGACTCAAGTATGATCTGTCAATGAAAGTCTTTCGAAGAAAAGGGTCACGAACGACCTGACTATTTGAATTACCCTGTAAAATTGTTATAGAATGGATTCGAAGAAACTGATTCAGAATCTGAACCATGGGACAACGACCCGAATATTTGAATTGCCCTGTAAAAATAAATAGTAAATTGTGGTAGAATGGGTTTGAAGAAATTGATTCAGAATCTGAACTAAGGGACAATGACCTGACTATTTGAATTACCCTGTAAACATGTAATATATGTTAAATTGTAATAGAATGGATTTGAAGAAACTGATTCAGAATATGAACCACGGGACAACGACCTGACTATTTAAATTACCCTGTAAAAATAGATATCAAATTGTAATAGAATGGATCCGAAGAAACTTTGATCCACAATCTGCTCCAACGACCCTACTATTGTGTAACTTGGATGGATTAAACATAGAAAAATAGCCATATTTTATCTCATATATATCTTATATTTTTGCAAAAGGTTCCCCTGGGAATCGAACCCTGGACTTTCAGAATGATAGCTGAGCGTGCTGACCACTATGGAGACGGACAGTAATTATAAATAAATGAAAGCTAGTAATTTTAAATAAAACACTTATTTTTTACACGACTATTATATTATCACGACTAATTTTGGAAGCTACAGATGCTACCATCTATAGGTTTGAATAAAAACATGTTCAAATTCAAACCCATAGATTTTTGTCACATTAAAAACATTTCTGCATACGCGCATAACTATCTCAGTTCAATCTTTCTTGGACTTACATCGATTGCCCAGTGAAACCATACCGATGTCGTCCTTAGCCTGGTTACGGTGCTACGCTCTTAATATCTAAACGACGTACAAACAAACAATTACGTTTTTTGTCGTTTGTTTTCATAACCATAAACAGTTAAAAGTCAACATTTTTTTAACACTTTTTTACACCTAACTGCACAGTAAAATGCATCGGTAATTTTAGGAAATAAAAAATGTCGTTTTATAATTGATCTGATCGATTATAGCCTAGTGGGGTCAAGGATTGTCGCTAAATGTCCACATTATGAAAATAAATATAAAACAAATTGTTAATAATATTAGTACTATGAACTCACAAAGATGAAAAAAACAGAAGTTTGAAGAAGAAAAGGTGTCGGGTTGTGGTCCCGTGACTAGTGTCGCGGACTCTTGAGTCAGGGTTTCTCGGTTTGAACTCTCTCTAACACAATTTAATACCTACATATTTCTAATAATGAGCCGCTTTCACTCACATAAATAGTATGAAATTGAAGTATTTTTTAAATAATAAAAACAAATATTACTCTATATTTTTTTTAAATGTTTATGCCAACGCTCAAGGAGTTTTTCAACAAGATTCAGCTTCATCCCACACGTCTACGATCCTGATGAAATATTTCAAGGATAAAAAGATATCATACCACAAATGGCCAGGACACTAGTCGGACGTTAATCCTTTTGAAAATCTGTGTGCTTTTGTATAAGCTAGACTTTGTCAAACCGATTGCACAACAAAAACAAAACTGATTGAGGCTGAAATCCATACATGGTTTTGAGACTAGCAAACATCAGAAAACTGTAAAAAAAAACTGGTCGATTCCATCCCAAAATGTGTTTAAGAAGTTACTATCCCCGTTTATTGTTTTATATTTTATATTTTGCGCTGTTAGTTTTGTTTTATTTTTTTATCTTAATTTGTGTTTATTATGTTTGCTCTCTCTCTCTCTCTCTCTCTCTCTCTCTCTCTCTCTCTCTCTCTCTCTCTCTCTCATCATATTCTTAATTATTGAGAAGTTTCACTTATATCAGGTGTAAGGTGCTGCGTGCGCAATTTTTTGTTATTATTTTGACTGGTCGCCGAGTCCACCGGTTTTGGGACGTACCCGTCTCTTCGTCAGGACAACCACTGCGCCGGCAACACTTTACACCACCGCCCCCTACACACGTTACACACTTACCGATGAGATTGGTGATCATGCTGTATGTGGAGAAGATGCTGAAGTCCACTTCATTCCAGTTGAAGCGGAACCTGGTGAATAAATAAATAACCACCATTTCCCCTAGAAAAAAAACACATTTTAAATTCTTTAAGGTACATAGATATCCAATGAGTAAAGTGTAATCTCCAATGAGTAATATGAATTTTTGACATCTCATCAAAGATAAAGAAGAATATGGAAGTCTGGGCATTTACGGGGCTGACGACCGTCATAGGCTGGTTTAAGTGATCACTTTACACACGTGTAACATTCACCGATTCTACCCATTACTGACAACCACACTACTCAAATTTTTGGAAGTTCTATATATATGAACCAATTTTGAAACATTGTTCTTGAATCACTAGAACTTCACTAGAGACATCTATTGGTGAGATGCAAAGAAGCTTTTTACTGAGTAGAAACTCTTTAATTAGTTTTTTAGGTCCGAATCCTGGATTATAATCACACACATGAGAAACACCAGAAAATATCGTTTCCATTTTTTATTATTTAAATGTCTAATGTCTAGTGAAGTTCTAGTGATTCAAGAACAATGCAATATATAGAACTTCCAAGAATTTCAGCAGTGTGGTTGTCAATAATGGGCAGAATTGGTGAATGTTATACGTGTGTAAAGTGATCACTTAAGCCTATGATGGTCATCAGCCCCGTAAATGCCCAGACTTCCATATTATTCTTTATCTTTGATGAGAGTCAAAAGATAATATGAAAATAACTCCTGTAATTTGAGATAATCCAGATTTTGTCAACAAGTTTTGGACACATTCAAAATGTTGTGAGTAATATGAATATTACATGTTTTTATCAGGTAAAGCAGATTAAGGGGTTACCCGCAAACATAAAATTCAGTAAGCAACCACCTGCGCGAAGAGCTAGACCTGTCTCCACGCACAATTTTTTTTTAGCTTTTTTACCTCCTTTTAGACTCCTTACCTTTGAATAAACCTTTTTTTCAATACCATATATTTATATACTTATTTTTTTAACACAAAAACTGCATTTAAAGCAATAAATTCAACTCGAAACATCGTTTTTGTTTAGAAAAAATAGGTTTTCCTTCTAAATAAATATAAGGTTTTGAAAAGAAAAGGTTTATTGAAAGTTAATGACTTAAAAACTTTTATTAAAATATATTTTTAACATACGAGTATTTTCTAAAAAGTCAAATTTTAATTTACATATTTTTTATTACACACTAGATAAGAGAAAATCAAGATTTGTGAACAAGAATTTAGACGCACTCAAAATGTTGTACACAAATAATATTGTACAGTAGGTACATAAAATAACACTGTAATGATTCCGTTGTAAATTGATAAAATTAATTATGGTGAATATGAGGTATGAATTTAGTATATTTTCCAACTTTTTGATGTCAGGCGTGATAGTACTATCCTGCTTGTCTCGGCAGAGTCCCAGGGCTTCGCGGAACACACTTTGGGAACCACCGCTGTATAGCAGTGGTTCTCAAAGTGTGTTAAGTACCTACGTTAAGTCTTCCTGACCCCCGCTACACGTGATGATACAACTTGAGATCCGTTCTCCGGAGTAATCATCCAATCAGTGTGAGTACCAACAACTTCAAAATAAGCACACGTGACCCATTCTGCTCTAATTTAATGTTTGGACAATTTGAATACTGTATCCCTTGTCCAATTATTTATTTACAAAATCAAATTTTGATTTGATCAAAATTTTCCAGGAATTTATCAATTTCGCCTGGTGAATATTTCTGGCTAAACCCATCTTTATTAATTTGTAAAGCATTGAATCTGTTTATATTATTTTTTGACATATCAACATAGATGAAGAAGAATATGGAAGTCTGGGCATTTACGGGACTTACGACTATCATTCACCAATCCTACCCATGATTGACAACCACACTACTCAAATTCTTGGAACTTACATACATAAGTATACATGGTTCAATTTCGAAACATAGAGTTTGAATCACTAGAACTTCACTAAAGACATCTATTGGTGAAAGATGATGAAGATGAAAGCTGATGATGAAGATGAAATAAGCTCTTTCAATTGTATTATAGGTCTATTCTATAATAGTTATAATTAACAATCAACTTAACATTGCATAAATTTGATGCAGTGCCCTACGCACCATTAGGTGAGGATAAGGGTTAGTAGTATAAATTAGTGTTTTGTCAAATATGTAGAGAAAAAAAAACAGAAAAGTTTTGCCACTATAATAAAATCGAACATTTGTAGGAACTTAATTTCTGCAAATACATACATATATTATTTATTTATTACAACAGAAAACGTGCCATAGACTGTGAGGATGCTAAGAAGTCCCAAAAACACAAAGTACCTACTATTTAAAAATGTTTATGGCAAAAAATATTTATAGGTTTTCTATTAATGACAACACGACTGAATAATTTTAAATACCTATGTATTTGTTTGCAAGTACTGCATTTTAAAATTACAGTGCATACTCAAATTACGAATTCAATAATAATAATTTTATAAAAAAACATGGTTCATTATGTATCATAGAGCATAATTTTATTTCCTAGTGATTATTTAGCGCCAAAGGTTTTCATTTCGGAGGACACATTTAATGTCCATAATTAATCGCAATTGGGCGATGTTATCGCATAATTAAGTGGTATGTAAAAATATACATAAGTATATTAAACAAATCCTTTGTGATCGACATAACTGGAAAAAAACACATGGTGTATGTAGCCTTGATTCACTGTCTAATAAATAAAATCATGTTCAATTTGTAAGAACAGGTTAAACCTGCATTTTTAAAAATATCCATGTGGTTTGTTTTTCCTAAACTACATGTTACTATGCACCATTTATGTAGCCATTTTTGAGATCTGATAAACTGTCACAAGTCAAAAAAACGAAACATTGTCAGAATGACCAACTTAACCGATTTTAATCAACATTGCGCAAGCGCCAATTTTCCTTCAAACAAAATTTAAACTCCGATTTTTGAAGTTTGATATTATCAAGCCATTAGAATATGGAAAATCTTGTAAAATCATGTGTATTTGTATTCATATAATATATATTTTAGTCTCAGCGTGTATATGACATCATACTAGTTAATTTCATTTGATCTTAATGGTTTTTTTTTCAAAAATGGCGAATATTCCACGGACTTTTTTTAACGTGTCTTTTTCTACCAAATTTCGTTTTTAGTAAACGTAGTTTACTTAACCAACTACCGATTCCACAAAACATTAAAAATAAACAGTTTTATAAATAAATAAAAAGTAAAAAATAATCAGTCTCACCAACTTTGCCGATTTTAAACAGCAATGCTTGAACTCTATTTTCAACAAAACTTAACCTTAAGATTTTTAACATTATTATTCATATTTCAACATAGATGAAGAAGAATATAAAAATCTAGGCATTTACATGGCTTACAATCTATCATTGGCTGATTTAAATGATCACTTTATACATGTATCGTTCACCATTCTACCCATGATTGACAACCACATTACTCAAGTTATATGTATTCATGCTTTGATTGAAAATATCGACTTCATGTAACTTTGTCGGCGATATCTATGGTAGAAATAAGTATATAAAAAATATTATCAGATACCTTTCTCGATATGTGACATACCTTTAAGCTGTCGGGAATGGGGAAGGATGCAAGAAGAACAACGATTAACTATTAAATTGGGGTTTTTCATAACAATTTACACGTGTTTTCCTAACCGATCGACCACTGTCGTAGATCTACTTTTCTACTTCGCTCTGCGCAGCTCTGTTGCGCACCTCTGCTTACTTACATCCGACGCGCACAGATGGCGCAAACACAATACTTTCATTTCGTTTACGTTTTTATTTGAAAAATGATAAATATAAAAAAAATCAAATAATTAGACCAGTAATTAAAGTTTTCCGAATGCAAATGTTGTATTTTTTATGTTTGATATTATATATTATCTGTCATTTGTGTATGGAGAATGTTGTAAAAGCACGTCAACTTGCGTTATAAAGTATATCTTTCACAGCATCCAAAATCATAACTGACGGTTTATTATGTAAAGTTTGTTTCATAAAACGCGATTTTTTTACAACTAAACCACGTGATACAGAATGCCATCCATCTGTGATCGCTGTACAGAAATACAGGAATAAGTAGAAAACCGTGACCCGGAAATGTTAGAGGATGAACCGGAGTAGCGAGCGACGACAATCGCATGACATTTATTATATCTAGAGAGAGACAGCAGTCAGATCTGACAGTCAACCTTCAGAAGTGAAGAGGCCCAAGGCACTTGGAGGTAATAGGAGCGCACATTAGATCCTGGAAGATTGAAGGCAAGCGACGATGAGTGAGTACAAACCACTCAGGCCCGAGTGGATATTAACTTGAACCAGTGGATCTAACAGGGGGATTGAAATCCCCCATATATTAATTTTAATTCTATATCTATTCAATATCTCCATCGGGAGACCCTGGGAGAACAAAAGAGGTGTCGGAAGACCCCAAAAGAGATGGTCCGACGACATAGTCGATGTGGGAGGCCTATATCCAGCAATTGAGGACAGAGACATCTTGATAATAATATTAGGTAAAATTTTCCCCTTTTTATAATTTCAAATCGTCAATTGATTCAAAATATTGCTTTTGACGAAAAGCACAATCAGTCAGTGCCGCGAGATCTACGTAATTATTTATATACAGTACATTATTTTTTGTCTGCTAGCGACATGTTATTTCTTTCAGTATAATAAATGTGGTGTTACCACAAGGAGAGAGCAAGACAATTAGATTACTCAGCTTTCGTTTGATCTAGTGTCCTGCTACCCGCACTCAGTCGCCGCACGACGGCGCGTTGGCACGGACGTCACCTGTGACTTGACTGGCGGTAAGTTGGTACTTGCTACTAGCTGTACACTACAATTTCCATACAAATATGATTTGGGGTCTTTTGGTACCCCCTTCAGATCACGTGATATTTTAGATGATCACTACGGGAAATGTTAAGTACGTATTGTTATAACAATCTACTGATCATGCACTTTCGAGTCTAAACAGAAAATGTCAAAGTTCCTTTTTTTGCACCAATAGATCAAATATCAAATTAATCTTTTTGACATTCATTTTACGCTTGTACATCAGAACCATCAGAGGTGGCAGAGAGAATAGAACGACACATCACTCTGTCCTTGCAAACAATCTTCGCCTCTTCCACATTCATGCATTCATCGGAAATGAATGGCTTAAGAGCTATCACAGGATAGAAGGTCAAAGACAGAATTCGAAACGAAGATATTAGGACGGACTTGTGAGGCCAAAGATGTCGTAGAGAAAGAAAAAGATTTTGGAGAGACCATGTCAACAAGATGGTTGAATTAAGGATCCCATATATTGCGGCTAACGAGATACCACCGGGTCACCGCTTACCCGGAAGACATTGAAGGATAGAAAATCACCAAGAATAAGAAGTTCTTTCTTCACATGAGTGATGGACATGTGGAACGAATGATCTCTACACACTTTCTTAATTTTATCGATAATGCTTATCTACGATTCAGTGGTTAATTTTGTAATTTGCTTTTGAATTCTTTTTTTTAATTACTTAATTTTTTCTAACTTGATCACTTGAGTACTTAATCACGTTGAGGAAATTTCACAAAGGATTATATTGAGTGGTACAGAAGCATCTAGGCTTCCTGACAGGCCTTCTCTTGCAAAGCAATTTTTGGTTTTTGTTTTATGAACAAAGTTCAGAAATTTATAGAAAATGTGAAACAAAATTGTATCCTGACTTTACTGTGAATTAGCATTTCAAAGTTTTCAATATCCCTGACAAAAGATTGGCTGAAGAAACAGTTTAGAAAGCTGTACCAGTTAGATCTCCGGATGCGCGACATTATGGACCCTTCTCAACTAATTTTGTTTACAGCCTCCTCGAGTTCAGCAAATTATACGTCCCGCATTGAGACACGCGTCTTAATGATTCGTTTCCACGATGATACCGCGTATGATGCGTTAAATTTGACGATATACGAGTACCTACGTTGTCCACGCACTGAAGGATGGAAAAATGGATATTCAACATAATATGGATATCATCTATTAGAATATAAAATACCTATACGTATGAACACCTTTTTATATGGGTATTGCGATTATTATTTAGGTACCTTGCTTATTATCCACAAGGTTTATAGATCATGAAGTGGATTTTTGTTTCTTCTAACTAAAAACATGTTTTATTTTAATCTATGTTGAAAACAAGAAGAATAAGCTAGTGTAGGCCAATCAGAAACTTCGCATTTGCTCATTGCTGGGAGGAATCCATGTAAAATTCCTGAAAAAAGGAAAAGCTGGACTGTTGACTGTCGTCAACAACCCTTCCGTTCCACTAGAAGAAGGTTTGGCATTCTGTGTCCTAGCTTGGTTTATGGTATCAGTTCAAATTATTGTAGCTTTCAACGTAAAAGCGTACAATGAAAGGGTTGAATATATGACTAGACAAAAATACCGAAAAATGTTCAGACTGAGGATACAAACAGTGAGAGACCGGAGAGTACTACCTCAGTACTAATCGCTTTCACTGCCTATACTGGGGCACTTCTAGAAACTTGGTGGTGGTTTTACAAATGTGTATTTATTTAGATTATTTAGACAGGGACATTGAAAGCCATTAAATGTTAATTCACAGTAAAATCGGGATGCAATTTGGCTTCACATTCAAGAGAGGTCTGTCGGGAAGCTTAGATGCTTCTGTATCAGATCTGGGAATGAGGTGGGACAGCTTTCAATATCCCTTGATCCTTTTTCTAATTGCTTTGCAAGAGAAAGTTTGCCAGGAAGCCTAAATGCTTCTATATCAGATCTAGGAATGCGGTGGGTGAGCTATTCACAACAAAGGCGCGCGAGCGAAGGAAGGTTAACTAAAAATTCCCCATATTCGCATTTGTGTCATTGTTCTGGAGGATATTATGTGATCTTGGCCTATTTGAATAACCTAATTTCGCTGTCCAGTTAGGAATTGAATCCTTCCGCCTGCTACACAAGAGTGTACTCTCGATTCGGACTCAACTAGGATCTGACAGGCTCCTAATTACTTTATTAGCATATAATTTACGAGATGGATCACAAGACATATGTATTATTTATTGTGTGACGTAGAGACTCTCAAAATGTAAAAATATAAGGTCACTATTTATAATAAATATATATACTCAGACCTCGCTTTGCGTCGTTTTACTTTGTGTTTTTTCGAAGTTGCGTCGTTACTGAATTAACCCTTTCCGGTCCATAAAAAATTAAAAAATTCCACCAGGTCCACAATAGATTTACAGCATTACAGGGTAAAACAATACGAGTACATCCAAGTTTTTTGTTGTTGATAAAACTACACTTGTGTTAAAAAAAAAAAAATATTCTGAATGTATACAATCCTGTCTCTTATTATTACATTTTATTGACATCTAAAGATGAAAAAAAATATGTTTGCTTATATTTTAACACTAAACTGATGAAGAAAAAAAATGTCAAATGACATTCGACATAGGACCGGAAAGGGTTAAGACTCATTTTCGCAGTGCGTCGTTGTTTTTTCGAATTGCGTTTTCTAAAAGGTAATTTCCCGTTTTGTAAATTTCAATTTGCGTCGCGATATTTTGGAACGTATCTACCACGCAAAGTGAGGTCTTAGTGTAATACAATTTTTTAAATGCCGTAAAATTGTCCACCTCTGTAGTGTAATGTTAAGCATGCTCGGCTACCGTACTGGAGGTCCCGGGTTCGATTCCCAGGGGGGGTCAAATAAATATGTGAATAGTCACCCTAATATTTACTTAATATTACCCTAGGCAAGCGCAGGGCTGATCAGCTTTCCTTCATATGATTACGATCAAGATAACATTGCTTTTATATGACCCTTTGCACTATTGGGTCCACGTAAGGGTTGAATATATGTATATGGTTAAAGCGTTTGGCTACCATGCTGGAGACCCCGGATTTGATTCCCAGAGGGATCAAAATAAATACATATTAGTACGATAACTAGTTGCGAGAACTCACATCGCTCACTCCTTTCAAGAAGTCAATTTTCAGTTGTGCATGTTTTCGGAATGCCCAAAAAATGTACTACGTCCCAGCAAAAGAGGCATATTTTTAACTTAATATTTACCCGCTATAGGGCAGAAAGTGTTGGTTTTGCATTTTGAAGAAAAGGTATTGTTTAAGTATTTTTTTAATTCTACTAAATATTTTTCAAATGGAGAAAAAACATTCAGGTTTTACCTAAAAAGATCTGTTGCACAGTAAAAAGTTCAATAAGTGGTTTGATATTTATTTTTAATACATTTCATTATATTTTTTAAACTTTAAAAATGTTCTCCTGAAAAATCAAGTTTTTTGATTTATGACGTTGTTGAAAGGAGTGAACGACGATGTTTGGGTTGAGTGGTGAATGTTATTAATTTTTAAACACTGTAATATACAACTTCTGGCAGAAACATCCATGTCTTGGGTGACTACCAAATAAAACAGTTTATATTTGTAGGTACAACTTTTTCATGTCATTTTCTTTTTTGACTAGGGATGACATTTCCTGAAAAGGAGTTTTTATTTCTTCCATTTTCCCATTTACGTAGTCGATCAGGTTTACCCTTTAAATGAAGCGGTTGCAATAATTTAGTTTCTTTGTACGGATGTTACCTACCCACGCCAATTAAGTATCTACACACAAAGAGATGATTGTAGCAATGCTAGATAATTACAGGTACATATGTGTGTATCGGCGACATAGCTGTCTAACCCACAACAAAATAGTAATTTATAAAATAAAAAATAAATTCTTTGATACCTATCCGCACTCAGATGATTCATAGGGCACTTCATCGGATTGATATAGTGTAAACATGATCGGTAATTATTTTAAGGCTGGGATTCCATACCGAAGTAAATGAGTTAACTTCATATGCACCATGAAGTTAACTCATTTACTTCGGTATGGAAGTTTAACGTTACTTTTGGAAGGGAAAAAAATGATGGGCAACTTGAATTGTGGAAACGAAGATCGAAGAAAGAACGAAGATCGTTTGTAAAGACAAATTATTATTAAATTAAGTATTTCAAATACTTGAAAGTGGTCATATCAGGAGTCGAAATGCACAAATATGGAACAGGCAAAGATTGTTTTCAAAGGCAGAGTGGTGTGGCGTTCCATTCTCTCTGCCTACCCCTGCGGAGAAGCGACGTGATGGTTTTTTTAGTTAGTTTAGTTTTGTACATGTATTTTATTACCAGTTTCTTAGCCAATCCGAACTTTTCCATATCCTAACAGGCCATAGCCCCATTTAGTTTGGATTTCCGGGTATATATATATATATGTATATATATATATATATATATATATATATATATATATATATATATATATATATATATATATATATATATATATATATATATATATAAATAAAATATATAATTGTATAACATATGGCAGTATGTACTCGTATATCTTATGAAATTACATAATATTTTGGCAGAAGGATTCCAACTCGACTTTGCCCGTGAACAAAAAAAATGTGATTTGGGCTTTGCATACAAATGTGATTAAAATAAGAACGCACGGCGTATTTTAATTTAAAAAGGCTGATAAAAAATGCTCAACTTATTTTTTGAGTTATACGTGTTTGGCTCCGATCCCACATATTATGGTGGCCATTGTCAAGTACGCGACCTTCTCGTGTGTCGCTTCTGTGTATTTTTATACCTCATTATCATTCAGATACATGGGCATAATTTTGCTCTAACATTAAACCCTTAGAGGGTACTGTGGCAATCTGTAACTACTCCCTTAAGGCGGGATGATCGATAGCTCGCAACTTAATTTTCTTTAAACCGGTAATTGAACGTAATTTATTTTTTTGCTTCAAACACCGTTTTTGTATTGAAAAAAAATCTTCGAAATAAATATATGGTTTTGAAAAGAAAAGAGTTATTGGAAGGCAAGGAGTTAAAAACAAAATTATATTGTTTAAAAAACATTTATCTAAAAAAAACGCCAAAGCTAAACTGGCAGTACACAATGGAGATGTACTAACCCTAATATGTATGGAAGTAATGCATGGAGTAGGCAAAAAAGGATGAAAGTAGACTGAGTACAGTCGAAACGTGATCTCTCGTTCAAATATGTATGTAGAATTTATGAATAAAGACATAATATGTACCCTGAGGAAGTCGCGTGCAAGTTGTGATGACCGAAACATTAAGAGGAGAATATGTATTTTAACACGGTTTTTACCTTAAAAATTACTATTATTCTTTAGCAAAATTCAAATGGCGGTGCTATTATTTTTTTCCGGAAATAAATTACACCATTTTTACATTATTTAAGTGTGATACATAATAGTATAAAATTATATCATTTGAAACGTAATTTTTCACATAAATTTAGTATTTTTGGCCTCGACGATACCGAGAATAATGATCTCTTTTGGTAAGCATAACGTATAATACATTTATTATAATATTTAAATATTAATATTTCTGATATTATATTTATAATAAAAAAAAAAAAAAAAAAAAACACTAAACGGGATTTTACCGTCCGGCAGTCCGGTTGAAAAATGAAAACGACTATGATAGTTTAGCGAGTAGTGGACAAGCGCCCTAAAGGCGTTTGTCCACTACACGGAATTTTACCGTCCGGCATGTCAGTTAGCGTTTTAAAACGACGATTGGCTTATGCTTTTGCCTAATTTTTTTGGATCGGTGCTCTTCATTGGTGCGTGAACACTTTGCGCGTAAATTCGATCACGCTAAACTGTCGTAGTCGCTTTTATTTTTGAAAACCGGACTGCCGGACGGTAAAATTCCGGGTAGTGGACTATCGCCCTAAGGGTATGGGGACCGGATTAGTTTTTTTCGATTTAGACTTCAGAAGTCAAAATTTAGCGCCAATTGTGAATACGCACATTTAATGAGCAACGGTGTACTGAACCAGTGTTTTTTCTTGTCTTCTTCTTTTTTTTTCTTTTAAAAGCAGAACGAATAAATGTACAAGTAAAATGACGCAGGTAATTAATGTTTTCTATTCCTTTGTATTGAAATAATGCGATTTTCTTTAATGGCTTTGAGTCAATGCATTAAGACGAGAGTCTCATTGAAGAAAAACACGTTACTGAGAAGATGCTGATGAGAATAATAACTTTTATTATAATGAGTTTTAAGTATATTGTGTTTTAAATTTCTAAGAAATGCAAATGACGATTAGAAATTTCAAAGAAATTTTGACAAAATAAGTCGTTAAAAAAATATATCTGTAAAGAATATATATGTACTTATATATTAAATAAGCTCTGAGTTCTGGATAAGGCAAACGACATGTCAATGGCTGATTTAAGTATAATCGTATATTACTTAATCATAATTAAGGAGGATAATAATTGGAGTCGAAAAATTATCCGGGTTCCGATTTTGCATACATCTATATAAAGGGTTTCTGCTTAATAAAAGCTTTCAAAATCCAATCACAGATGGCAGTTGTGAACTCATCTCTACTGTGTCGTAAGATTGATCAATATATCTAGGAGTTCTGAAAATTTGAGACGTGTGATTGTCAATCATGGGTAGAATGGTGAATGTTAGACTAGTGTAAAATAATCTATTAACCAGCCTATGACAGGTCATAAGCCCTGTAAATGCCCAGAATGCCATATTCTTTTTAGATAGATGTATCTTGAGATGTCAAAATGTAACAATAACTCCTAAGTGGATAAAACCCATATTTATGAACAATATAGATGAAAAAGAATATGGAAGTCTGGGCATTTATAGGGCTTACCACCGTCATAGGCTGGTTTAAGCGATTACTTTACGCACGTAATATTCACTAATTCTATCCATGATTGACAATCACGCTACCCTAAAAAAATACCTCTCAATTGGAGATAATCCAGATTTGTGAACAAATTTTTGGACACTCTCGAAATGTTGTATATGCATCGCTCACTCCTTTCAAGAACGTCATAAATCAAAAATCGAAAATTTTCAGTGTTGAATGTTTTCGGAATGCCCAGAAAACGTACTATATTGCAGCAAAAGAGACATATTTTTAACTTAATATTTACCCGCTACAGGGCAGAAAGTGTTGTTTTTGCATTTGGAAGAAATGGTATTATTTAATTATTGTTTTAAATGTACTTAATATTTTTCAAATGGAGAAAAAAACCTTCAGGTTTTACCTAAAAAAATCTGTTGCATAGTAAAAAGTTCAATAAGTGGCTTGATATTTATTTTTAATTCATTGCATTATATTTTTAAACTTTGAAAACGTTCTCCTGAAAAATCAAGTTTTTTGATTTATGACGTTCTTGAAAGGAATGAGCGACATGTATATTTTATATTGTTAAAATAACTGAAATATTGAAAAAAATAGAAATCAATTATTTGTATTTTTAAATCATCCTAAAGGACCGATAGATGTTGACTCTGAGGGTCAACCTATTTGCCTGGCCTGTACAGCTAGCTGTCCAAACTTAAAACACATTATGGGACTTTTTTGTAGTACGTTTTTATTGCATTTTTGGACTAAGTAGCATCTACTTAATCCAAAAATGCAAAAAAATATCCCTTACTGTGTTTTAAGTTTAAGTCAGAATCAGCCCCACACCTAAATAGGTTTGCAGATAAGTGAATAGGTTCAGTAGCACTCACCGTGCAATGGGCCGATGACGACGCAGACGACTATCATGAGCATGGTGACCCGGAGGCGGCGCGAGCCAGGACCTCTCTTGAAGGCCACGGTGAAGGTCTCCTTCACGTGGTTCAGGTCGAAGAAGCTCCTTATGGTCTCTCCCCACGTGGTCGTCACTTGGGTCAACTGCTCCTGAGGAACAAAACAATCACTTAGTAACCAAATATTTAGAATTTCATTCATTAGTTGGCAGTCACTTTGTGGAAAATCTTTACTTTAATAATTTATTTTTATTTTTATTTGTATACATTTATTTAAATCACAATTTATACATATTTAGAACTTTTTTGCAGAGACCCACCAAGCCACCTTGTGTGTCTTGTCGGTAGAGTTCTTTTTATACATTTTTTATTGTTTTATACATATTTTAACCTAATATACACACAAAAAAGAGAAAAAAATTAAGAATATAAATTTTAACAATTTTCATAAAATAAACTATTGATCATTTACCCATTTCTTTATTTTGCCTTTGCTCCATATTTTATTTTGACCTCTAACATCCATCGGCAACAAATTTAAAATGTTTGGAACGATATATTGCAGTGTTCGACTCATATATTTATTGTTATTTCTTGGGACTATCAAATGTTATGTGTACATACTTGGTAAATACCTCTATTTCTTAAAATCTATTGTGACACATGTTTCGATGCATTTCGTTTTACAATAGATTTAAGTAACAGTGGTATTTACTAAGTAAATTAAAAATTAAAAATGAAATGACGTGGTATACGTATTGTAGAGTGTCTAGTAAAAGGTCTCGGGTGAGATAATAAAAAAGAGATTTTCCTAACTAACTAACTAACCATCACACCGCTTCCCCGATGGGGTAGACAGAGAGAATATTATAACATATTCGTAACACTCTGTCTTTGCAAAGAATCTTCCACATTCATACATTTCCTCAAACATACCCGCCGATTATTCCGACTAATTGACATAATTTATCATGGCAAGTTTTCCTCGATCTTTTATTGCTCCTATTTTCAACTACATTTGTGTCATAACTTTGTTTTTCTGTTCTTTTTTCACTCAATCGTTCCACATACCCAAATCATCTCAACACACCTTTCTAAATTTTATCAATTATGCTTATCTCAACCTTGCATTGTTTACTTATTTCACCATTCGAACGTCTATCATGCATAATTTTCAGTGATTTTTTTCTCATATTTATTTGACTTCATCCTGGACTGATTCCAGAAGCATGGGACTAATCATCTTGCCGTCATTGCACTAAGACACTGCTTATGTTTATACGAGTCTAAGGACATGCATTAAGTTGTTAAAAAATCAAATTATTAACCTTAGAAGACGTCAGTTTCTTTGGTTCTTCGATTAGGAAGTATCCGTAGTAGAAGCTGATGAGATACAAAGTAGCCGAGATGCTGAACACTCCGTAGAATCCAATCTCTCTCAGTAGCACTCCGCTGAGCGCCATGCCAACAGGTACCCCGAGAGAACAAAATAGGTTCACCACGCCTATCCTCAATGTCCTCGTTTCTTCCGTGGTAACATCTGCCACGTAGCTGAATATCCCCATAAACATGGTAAACCAGCCTCCTGTTAGTCCGGGGAAAAGAGCCTCCGTCACCCCGGCAACTTCCATGGGGAGTTCATAGAAAAAGTACGTGTTGATGATGAGGCCGACACTGGTTAGGAACTCTCCGACTATGGGAAGAAGCATGCAGGGTTTTCTCCTGCCCACTCTATCGCTCCAGGCCCCGAAGAACAGGATGAGCAGACAAGGCAAAGCGGACTGGAGGATCGTCTTCCATCCTTGCATCTGCGCTACCAACTGTTGGACTTCGCTTTCTTCAAACGTGTAGTTGGCAGTCTCTCTCGCAGACAGTGCATCGCACACGTGCTTTTCGTACTTCAAATTGACTCTGCAGGCCTTTTCCAAGTTAAGATTCTGTGTGGCGAGAGATGCCAACACACTGGGCATGATGTAGCAAGCCAGCATGGGTTCTACGGTTATGTTGGCTCGCATCACCCTTATCTTTTCCATGAGATTTTTGTATTGCCATCGAACTGATTCGCTGAACGTTCGCGGTTTCGAATCCTCCTTTTTTGCATTGGCTGAATTTTTTGATTTATCTGATTTTTCTGATTTTGTTCCGTTAACTTCTGTAGGCTCCGTCATTTTTAACCTGAAAAAATAATGAATTAATTATTTTACACACTCCGGCCTTTTCAAAAAATTCTTATCGATTAATTCATTATCTTATGAGAAAAAAAAAGTTTATTTTTTTAATAATATTCTTTCGAACCCTTATCCGCACCACAATGGTGCATAGGGCATCATATAAACGCAGTGTTATCTTGATCGTTGTTAACACATGAAGGAAAGGTGATCAGCCCTCCGCTTCCGGTACCAGTCCAAGGTTATATTGAATAAATATAAGAGCTGCCGTTTTTAACATTGTAAAACTTTTTTTTTTAATATTTACAACATTGAGAGAAAATTATTATCACTAGACATGAATGCAAATTTAGTTCAGTTTACATAGTATTCAAATCAAATATAGTTCATCCAAATTTTTAAAGAATGTGATTCAAAGGTTTAATCAGAGTATTCGTCACACAAACTGTAACTTATTTTTCAAAAATGCTTTAATTCTGGTACAATACATACAATGCTGCATTGGATCATATTATGGTAGAGGTAACAATGCACTTTGAAATCTGCAATTGCCCTATCTAACCCTTTGACGACCAAAATCCGATATATCAGCTTTCTCACGAAAAATCTGGGCGAAAAAGTCGACCAGATAAATCAGAACCTAAAATCTGGTGGTGTCAAAAGTCTACTTAATCGGAGGGCATGTATGACTAGATATATAGATGAGAAGGAAGCTAGGAATGTATGTCAGGACAGAAGAGTGTGGCGTTCTATCCTCTCTGCCTATCCCTGCAGTGAAATGGCGTGATAGTAGTAGTAGTAGTATTTACAACTCACTAACCATCACGCTACTTCTCCCCAGGGGTAGGCAGAGAGAATAGAACGCCACACCAATCTGTCTTTCAAACAATCTCGCATCTCGCATACACGCTCGCCGATTGTTCCGAGCCTTAACCTGACCACTTTCAAGTATTTGGAATACTTGATCATACCTCGGTTTTCCTCTGCTTCTATTACTAACCACATTCGCCTCATAAATATAACGACAATTCAGATTTTGCGATACGTTTCCTATAATCGCTAGTTTTCCGTTATGTTAAACAAAATTAAAGTGGATTTATTGTGTATTGAACGTGGGTTTGGCATAGTCTGTAAATTGGTGCTGAGGATATATGTAGTTTGAAAAAAACATTTGGTAATTTCAATACTATATGAGCAGCGTGTGTGGAACGATGAATGATGACGTCTGTCCTTTTGTTAACCTTAACAATTGGAAAATTGCAACGCTAATTCCGCAGAGGAAGTTCAGTTATTCAAAATTGAATGAATAAAAAAATATTACATCAATAATGACTGAAAGTACGTTTAAATTCCTAAAATCTCAATTTATTTAAAATTTTATAACTTTTAAGCTTAAAATGTAAGCATAATTGTATTACTCATTGATTTGGCATTAACTTTGTGAAATACCAAGATGATTTATGTACAAAATTGAAACATTGGAAAAATATATATTTTGACTTTATTAATGTAAACACGATTAGTTTCGAGAAACACAGATGTTCTCATCAATGGGTAGAAATATAAACTGTATTTTCACCTGTTGATGACAACATTTGTAGTTTTTGAAACTATCCGCGTTTGAATATAGAAATAAAATATTTGTATAAGACAACTTTTGAGTTTATTTATGTAACACACAACCAGTTTCGAGAACTACAGATGTTCTCATCGACAGGTGAAAATAGAAATATTTCCTTTTTTTAAATTATATAATTACATTTTACATTTTGATGAGAACTTTTGAAGTTCTCACTCACTTAACAGTAATAAACTCAAAAGTGATCTTATATAAGTTCTTTATTTTATATTTAAATTTATAATGTTTTTTCACAAAGTGAATGCTAAATCAATAAATAATATTAATAAAATAAAACTCCGTCTAAAAGTCTGTTTATAATCACTTTAATTTTTGGACAGTTTTGTACCGGTGATTTTGGAAACCGGTTGGAAAAACAAAAGTTTGTACCGGTACAAAAAATAAAAGTTTGTATAAACGAAATTTGAGTTTTATTCTCTAAAGTTTATAAAATGTATCAGCAAAAAACATTACCATAAAGAAAAAATGAATAATATAGTTGTCATATTATTTTTTGACATCTCATCAAAGATGAAGAAGAATATGGAAGTCTGGGCATTTACATAGGCCTATGACGGTCGTCATTCCCGTAAATGCCCAGACTCCCATATTCTCCTTTATCTTTGATGAGATGTCAAAAAATAAAATGAAAATAACTCCTGTAATTGGAGATAATCCAGATTTTCGCAGCAAGTATTTGGACACACTCAAAATGTTGTAAATATAGTTGTGTTTCAAAGTGAAAAGTTGTATTATACAAGTTTAAAAAATATATTTAATGATAATGATGTTAACATCGTGTTGATCTGACGCAGTGCCCTATACACCAGCGGGTTTATGAAGTGTGAAAAGAGATGGACTTTACTTGAAATCCATCATTTAAGATAGGTAGTCGATATTATTGTTCATTTCCGCAGATCATTTAGCTGACTGTAGGTTGTCCGATAAGTTAGTGCCTGTGCGCAAAATTTCCGCTATGTCGCTCCCGTATTGATGTCAAGAGAATTATAAAGTTACTATAAAAGTGAAAGTTAACCGCAGCGGATCAAACAATTGCTTATTGTCATTGTTGCTTTACAAGCAGGAATTGCCAACCATAATACCCTTTCAATTAATACTAAATAATAGTTATTTTACTATATTTCGATTATTTAAAGCGTTAACTTTGTGGATCATGGTAAAAAAATAAACCCTGAAGAGGGCAACAGGTTGTTGCCGAAACTAGTTGGTTTTTTAGTAAAAAAGTGAGTGGATCAAAAAACAAAGTCATTTTATTATCCAAATAGTAAATATACTAATTAATACTAACTATAAAAAGCTATTCGTAAATTGATAATAAGAGTGGGTAGATCTGAAATAGATAGCATCATTCAGCGATATTTGATTGCATTTCATAATCAAATTTCTTTCATATAGTTTTATAAATACATAAGTACTGTGAAATGTGCCATCGGCACCTGAAAATTCCGTGAGGACACATTATTGCAATTTGTAATAAAGTATGTGTATTATGAAACAAAATTTGATTATGAAAACTGATTATGTTTTTTTTTTATTATTATTTTTACTTTAGTTCTAAATTAAGTTTGCCTATTAATCTTCTTTCATTAACTTTTGCTATATTTTATTATTGCTGTTTACTTTTAACTCATTTAACATTTGTGAAATTTTGTAATTAGAATGTTACAATTACCTGTTTTATTTGTTATTGATTATCGTGAACGTATTCATGTTAATATTCTGTTAAATTTCTAGATAAATAAAATAAAACTAATGAATTACTAAGTTTAATTAAACGAAATTTGTCACAATTGCTGAGGTTATTTATTTTTATTCGTCCGTTTATTTTCGTCCACCTCCGTGGTGTAATGGTCAGCACGCTCGGCTACCGTTCTGGAGGTCCCGGGTTCGTAATATTTATTCAATATTACCCTGGACTGGTACCTGAAGCGGAGGGCTGATCACCTTTCCTTCATGTGTAAACGATCAAGATAACACTGCGTTTATATGACGCAGTTCCCTATGCACCGTTGGGTGCGGATAAGGGGTTTTTATTATTTATTTTTTTACAATTTTTCCACAGAAAGTAAAAGGAAGAAAGTCGAGGGGGTCTTAATGATCCCATCCATTGGATGTACATTGGGGACCACTTTAGTGGCTCTATTGCTCTCATTCGCTGAGAGTATCTCCTATTACATTTCTTATAAATAAAACACTTAACTTTGGATAACGCGGAGCGGTATTGATTTGAAAATTTCACAGATCAATTATTAGACGTGGATTCTTCTAAAGATTTAGAAATTTACAGAGATATTTTGATGGTTTGTTTTTCAAACACATTGACTTGTGTTAAGAAGTTTGTAAAATGGTCATCGTTTTTCAGACTTTTAAACATTAAACTTTGGGGCTAAAAACACATTTACTAAAAGTCAATGGTTCAACACCACTGCTTTTCACAACTAAAATCAGGTAGGTACCTATTGCATAATTCATCACGTTCTTTAAATGTCAGAATGAAAAGCATTTCCAAGATTATTTTAATATGTATTACATCGGGTTATTGACATGCATTACATTAAAATACACATGTAACCACATATACATGCTATAGTAGAGTATGTGCCAAAAATCATGGGATATTTTTGTTATATTTATTTAATTAAATACACATTTTATTTAATTGATGCTGGATTCAATCCCCGAAGGTATATAATAAGATTCGTATATTGCCACAACAGACACAAAGATTAATTACGTCATCTACAAAACTCTATACCAATTAAAATAATTCAGGTGTCTTTTAGTAGGTAAAATTAAAATCGAATGAATTTTCAGCGATGGCTAAAAGGAAGCGGTTTTTTACTTCACAATGTTTTCAGCAGATGACAGTTCCAACGGAGATAATAATGCGATTGTTAAGATATAATAATTCATAAAAAAAACATCCAAAAATTTAGAAGCTATATTGATCAGTGACCACTTAAGCCAGCCATTGCCAGGGTCGTAAGATCTGTGAATGCACAGATCTCCACATTCCCTTTGTGTAAAACATTATGTATATTTGTGGACACATCGACTAAAATTAAATATGCTGATAAAGATCAGAGATCAGAGACATAAATTTTTAAACAATAAATTACCCAAATATTTTAAGGATAAAACAGTGTTAAACAAAATTTTTCATGAACATATTACTAGAAACAAGGATATAATAAGACTGCCATTGTTGAAAAAACCGAGTCACAAAATTGTTTAATGTAATGCGTTTGAAAATGTATGATGAGATGCCTGAATATATGAAGAATGATAAGAGTCAAAAAGAATTCAAAATAAATGTTTTGTTTACTGTATAAAGATGTAAATATATATAAATGATGTTAATAAGGTGTAAATAATAGTTTATATTACTGTAATATAAGCTTATTAAAGAAATAAAAATATAAAATAAAAATATCTAGTAAATGGAAAAATACTTTAATTTTTACGGATTTGGTGAGAATAAACCAATGATTAAAATCTTAATATACATATTTTAAATTACTTTGTATCAATCAAATTTGAATAGAGGGAAGCTAACAATTATAACAATATGAAGAGATGATTTGCAGTATAATCCTAAATAAAAACAAAGTGTGTGTATTATTTTTAGTACCTAGAGATTATTGAGTAGAGTACCGTTTATTTTTGTATTTTTTAAACAAAATTGAGCTTGTTCTGCGATATCAAAAGAAGTAAACAAACAATTAAAATGAAATTATTAATTTACCAAAAATATCACGTTTAATATCAATCAATAAAAATATTTTTCGATAAGTACAATGTTTTCGTGGTATCCTGTATAAGCAAAAGTAAATATTTTCGTACCTCTTATCACGGCAGATAATTTGCAACTATTGCAAAACTATGTTACACATTTTTTCTTGTGTGAAATCTTGATTGATACTTATTTAAGTGTTTATAACTCTTATATCGGTTTATCGTGAGTGCTTTACGAAATTTGAAAAAATATATGGCAATAAAAAAAAAATGTTTGCAACATGGCGTATCCATACGACACTTCCGAAAGTTTCCGGTTGTGTGTATATTTATGTTTTTGTATTCGTCAGACTAAAAAGCCTTTTATAATATTTAAATAAAATGACAAATGTGAAACTTCTTTAAAAAAAATAAAGAATAGGAGAGATTTACTGTGAGAGGCAGAGAGAGAAAGAGCATCTCAAAAGAAATCTCTCCCAATGATGCATAGGGCACTGCATCGTATTGTCGCTGTGTTATCTTGATCGTGACTTACACGAATGCAAGGTGATCACTCCTGTGCCTCAGGGTCCAGTCCAGGGTAATATTAAATATATATAAGAGTGTAAAATCACTAATACTTATTTTATATCGAACCTGGGATCTTCAGCACGGTTTCTTAATAGAGTAGCCATTAAATTATTGTGAATTCACACTCTAATATTTATTTAATATTACCCAGGACTGGTCCCTGAAGCGCAGGAGTATACACCTTGCCTTCTTGTAAAGAACGACCAAGATAACACTGCGTCAATACGATGCAGTGCCCTATGCACTATTGGGTGCGAATAAGGGTTAGAAGAATTGATAAAATATACGTAATATGGTTATATGACATAAATTGCACTTTATTTAAAAAAAAACTGGATTTAACACTGTAAATGGAATAAGAATGCAATTATAAAATAAAACATTTACTGCAAGCAAACCAAAGTACAACATAGTTTTTTTAATGGTTATTTTACAGCTCTGTTATTAAGTAATTACTTTTTAAACGAACAAGGTTTACCACTGTGAACATTTAAAAAAAATCATTGGTGTCATGATTTTAAATAATATTTATAAAAAAAGGAAATATTAGCTCATTTATGATAATTGTTGATTTCTTTGATAATCACTGTAGCTCACGATTTTCGTGATATGTCAGCATAGGGTTGTATGGTCACCCTGTTTTTGCAAAACATCGTAAGACGTTTTGATATCGACGAATGAAAAAAAGGGTCATCTGTTCAAAAGAAAATCTTAAATTTAATGTCAAAATATTTTTGTCCTTAGAGGTGGATCTCCACAAAACTTTGTTAATATACTAACTCACTTACTTCTTAACTAACTAATTAACGATCACGCCGCTTTCCCGATCAAGTAAGCAGAGAGAATAGAACGCCACACCAATCTGTAGATTTTTATATGTTTATAGTTCAGAGTTTCTCGATTCGAACTCACTCTACCACAATTTGATACCTATTTCTAATAATGAGCCGCTTAGGCTCACAGAAATAGTATGAAATTGAAATATTTGTGTAAATAATAAAAACGAAAATATTACTATTTTTCAATTTAAAAAAAAATAGTATCATTAAAATACTATATTGTACAAATCATTGTTAACGAAAAAGACAAATTTGTAGTCTTGTATACAGGCACGTAATTAAAAATAGGAATCAAGTTGTAGCAGAGTGGGTGTGAATGTAAAAAATTGGACTCTCTCTCCGCGTCTCTAATCAAACTCACTAATTTCAGAATAAAAATAACCAACAGGTTTTTTATTAAATTTTTTGTGGAGCTGGATGATTTTTGAATCTATTTTTACCATTAAACATAAACTAGATTCGAATTAATTATATTATGACTAATATTTTTATGACGTCTAGTTTGTAAACTTTTAAGAGGGGAGTAGTATGAATTTTATCGCTGGCATATTTTCATTTTAGAGAAAAATCCAAAAATCAATGTTTTCACATAACATTTTTATTTTGAAAATTTTCCAGAAAAACAGCACTTCAGTGTGTTGTTTACGTATTCCATCATCCACTTTTTGAAACTATATCTACTACGCAAAATATTTAAAAAAATTGACAAGTATTAGATTATAATTTGCACTAGCCAAATTTGTTCGTTGGCCTCCGTGGTGTAATGATTAGTGTGTTAAGCTACCGTGCTGGAGGTCCCGGGTTCGATTCCCGTGGGGGTGAAAACAAATATTAATGATTTTACGCTCAAATATTTATTCAATATTACTATATATATATATATATATATATATATATATATATATATATATATATATATATATATATATATATATATATATATATATATATATATATATATATATATATATATATATATATATATATATATATATATATATATTTACTTATATATATGTTTTATATCAGTTGACCTACGTACTTACGTCTTAAGAGACGAGTTTTTAGCATTCGGGTCATGGTAATATTTTTTAAATAATTAAATTTACATTTCTTATTATACTGGTTATTAAATAACGATAATTTAAAAGTTCCGCATGAATATATTTTACATACTATACGAGTACGTATGAAACCTCGGAAGATATTTTTTATTGCAATATGTACTTATTTACAAACAGAGTTGACATTGATTCGAGGAGATCTTCTTTTTATTCAAATAATCTTATAAGTGTTTTAATTATTAAATATCTTTTTATATTTACATTAAAAGAAATGTATGTTACTATTGCTGCTACTGTCTCAAAAGTAAAATAAAAGTAATATATCGAGCAAAATCATGTTATTTACGCATTTATATTATTTATTGATTTGCCATCAACTTTATGGTATGAAATGATGATTGAAATAAAAATAAAAATAAATTCATACCACTTTTGAATTTATAAATGTAAACAAGACTAGTTTCGAGAACTACATATAATCTCATCAAAAGGCATACAAACTGTATATATTACTTTTTTTGCAAAAATGTTTGTAATGTTAGTATAAACCACCAGTATAAACAGTATAAACCAGTCTCTTCGTCAGGACAATCAATACTGCACATAACTACCATGCACTATTCACACCTTGGTAGATGAAAAAAAACTCGGTAAGTACTAATATACTAATTGCAAACAGTTTTGTAAAAACAATTAATAACCCAATGTAAATACTATAAATATTAATAAAATGTCGAACATAGTTATATTTTAAAAAAAATCGTATTTATGGTGTTTATGTAAATATCTTCTGTGTCTGAAAATGATCCGGAATGCGTCGAAACTCGTGTCACAAAAGATTTTAAGAAATAGTGGCATTTACCAAGTAAAACTTTACAACATTTTGAGTGTGTCCAAATACTTGTTCACAAAATCTGGATTATCTCCAATTACAGGAGTTATTTTCATATTATAATATGAAAATAACACCTGTAATTGGAGATAATCCAGATTTTGTGAACAAGTATTTGGACACACTCAAAATGTTGTAAATAAATAGTCTGGTCAAATTATAAGCTTAAATAATAAAAATGAAAATGGTATTTTCTGGCGTTTTTCATGTGTGTGATTATAATCCAGGATTTGGACCTCACATACTAATATAAGAGTTTCTGCTTAGTAAAAAGCTTCTTTACATCTCACCAATAGATGTCTCTAGTGAAGTTCTTGTGATTCAAGAAGCAGGTTTCTAAATTGGTTCATATATACAGAACTTCCAAGAATTTGAGTAGTGTGGTTGTCAATAATGGGTAGACTTGGTGAATGTTACACGTGTGTAAAGTGATCACTTAAACCAGCCTATGACGGTCGTCAGCCTCGTAAATGCCCAGACTTCCATATTCTTCTTCATCTTTGATGAGATGTCAAAAAATAATAAGTAAAACTTTAATTATAAGTGGATAATTAATGAAAATATGTAAATGAAAATTGCCTAACCATTTAAAGAATACAAAGTCTTCTTAAATATTACATTGTATTGCATAATTCAGCAATAACATGCTAAAAATATATTCAATTTGGATTGAATATATTTTTGGATGATTTGTGTTACATCATATTGCATATTTCAAATGATTCATTCCTATCTCTTCCGGATTGCTGAACAAATATTTGCAGTTTTTTTAATAACATCTAAATAACACTGCGGCTACTTGTTTACTTAAAAAATATCATAAATTTTAAGCTTTCTTCAATTAAAAAACAGACACAATTCGCTCACTCCTTTCAAGAACGTCATAAATAAAAAATTGTAAATTTTCAGTTGTGCGTGTTTTCGGAATGTCCAGAAAATGTACTTTATACCAGCAAAAGCGGCATATTTTTAACTTAATATTTAACCGCTACAGGGCAGAAAGTGTTGTTTTTGCATTTTGAAGAAAAGGCTTTGTTTAATTATTTTTTTCAAAAAAATATATATTTTTCATATGGAGAAAAAAACTTCAGATTTTACCTAAAAAGATCTGTTGCACAGTAAAAAGTTCAGAATGTGGCTTGATATTTATTTTCAATACATTGTATTATATTCTTAAACTTCAAAAACGTTCTCCTGAAAAATCAAGTATTTTGATTTATGACGTTCTTGAAAGGAGTGAGCGAATTGTCGTCACAAAAATCTCATAATAAATTAGAGATGTGAGTAATGAGTAACTGCTGATTTTCCGGTTGCCCGAATAAGATGGTAATCGTTACTTTTTCTCGGTTTATATTTCTCTCAGCTTATCTATTATCTCTTATCTATTTCAAATTGTCAAATATATTAGGAGGTAGAAATTCGCAACACGCAAGTTTATGCTTTAAAGATGTACTCGCAAACATACAATTCAGTAACCGACCGGCTGCATTAGGAGCCAAACGTGTCTAAACGCATTTTTGAACATATATTGAAATTTTGTTAAATTAAGAATATACATATATTGAAAAATATGATTTTTATCTCCCCTTCCCTTTCTATATATTTTTTTTTCAAAAGCATATATTTATTTCGAAGAAAAACGTATTTTTTCAATACAAAAACGTTAAATGTTCCCCTGAGTTAAAAGAAAATTGAGTTTCGGGCTATCGAATACCATATAATGCAAAAACCGAATGAAGTAATGATTTATTTTTTAGATGTCGTTATTTAATTTAATCATCATCGCTGTAAAAAATACGTTTTGATTTATTCTGATGATATTTTATAATATTTTATGTATAAATGATTTATTATATAATTCTAAAACAACAAAAAATATCTAGGCAGGGTCTGTTTTGCAATTTTCACCGCACTCCGATAGGTTTTAAAGATCTTTGTACCTAGACTTAAATCACCTTTTTATGACCGAATAAATGCATTTTTTAGGCATAAAACCGTAGTCAAAGTTCATTTTTGTAAACTAACGCTTAAATTATTGCTTGGAATTAATCCTCTCAATACACACACGATTCGTCACCGTGTTTTTGCGATTGAAAAAACCGCTTACCGCTTGTGACATGCATAGCATTAATAACATTGGCAAGAAATATGAATAATTATTCGGCGTGGCCCAGAAAGTTCGCGAGTTTTTATTCCGCTTCGAGGCTACCTCAGGAATCGCTACCCAAGGTGATATCGTCCAATCAAGTGTTCGGCCAAGGCGACCATTAGATCGAGACATCAACATCGAAGTGAGATTAAAAATATTGTAATTATTACATCGAATAACCGCTATTGGCAACATTGCGTTTGAAAAAAAATTACATGACTGAGTGTTCGAATCTTTGTTCACAAATCTGTTTTGGCCACTCGTGACTTTAAAAAAAAAATAATATGGTTAAAATGTTTTTACAAGTATAATTAATTTTCTAAACATTTCAAACAATCTTAAAATTAATAACGCAGTTCTCTGCAAAAAAATGACTGAGCTCTTGTGCTTGGAGAGGGACATATTTTATTAGATTATTTTTTGACATCTCATCAAAGATGAAGAAGAATATGGAAGTCTGGGCATTTACGGGGCTTACGACCGTCATAGGCTGGTTTAAGTGATCATAACATTCACCAATTCTACCCATTATTGACAACCACACTACTCAAATTCTTGGAAGTTCTATATATATGAACCAATTTAGAAACCTTGTTCATGAATCACTAGAACTTCACTAGAGACATCTATTGGTGAGATGTAAAGAAGCTTTTTATTAAGCAGAAACTCTTATATTAGTATGTGAGATCCGAATCCTGGATTATAATCACACACATGAGAAACGCCAGAAAATACCATTTTCATTTTTATTATTAAGCTTATAATTTGACCAGATAATTTATTTACAACATTTTGAGTGTGTCCAAATACTTGTTCACAAAATCTGGATTATCTCTAATTACAGAGTTATTTTCATATTATTTTTTGACATCTCATCAAAGATGAAGAAGAATATGGAAGTCTGGGCATTTACGGGGCTTACGACCGTCATAGGCTGGTTTAAGTGATCACTTTACAACAGTTAAACTTACACTAGTTTTAAAATTTACGATTTTTTTTTATTGATTTTTTTTCTTTCATAGGTTAACATTTATAAAATTCATTTAATAAATTTTTTAGCATTTTAAAGTCTTCAAATTTTTAAATGTCTGTAGGAAAGTTGTTGATGTACTTAGTTCCCACATATTTGAAGTTCTGTTAGAAATGTTTGGTATTGTATTTTGGTATTGTAAAGTCATGTTTATATCTCAAAGATTAGCTTTTATTTAAATTTAGGATATTTTCACCCTTAAATAGTTAGAGAATTGCAGTTTTTTAGAATTATATTCCCTTTTTCCCTATTTATTATGCTATTTTTAAAATATAAAGCAGTTGCTTAATTAATACAGAATTAATTTGTAATTTATGATTTTTTTAAAATGTTTAAGCACTATCTACCCTCTGATTGCAAACAGCTACATAAGGTATCAAACGTTTCGACCAATTTCACTAGCCTGTTTTTGGTCGGTTTGAACATAAAGCAATAAGCCTGCTAATCTACATATTCATTTTCTGTTCATGAAGAATAAATAAATTAATATTTACATCTTAAGATGTGTTATGTTAACATAGATGAAGAAGACTATGGAAGTCTGGATATTTACAGGGCTTACGACCCGTCATAGACTGATTTATTTTGGCTCAATTTTGAGTAGTGTGGTTGTCAATCATGCATGGGTAGAATGGTGAATGCTACGTAGTGTATAAAGTGATCACTGAAACTAGCCAATGACGGGTCGTGACCCCAATGGAGATCCCGGGTTTGATTCCCAGGGGGGGTCAAATAAATATAAGGGATTTTTTTAACTCTAATATTTATTCAATATTACCCTAGTTTGGTACCTGAAGCGGAGGACTGATCACCTTTCCTTCATGTGTAAACGATAAAGATAACACTAAGTTATATGACGCAGTGCCCAATGCACCATTGGGGTGCGGATAAGGGTTTTATTATTATTATTATTAAGGTATATTATACATACGTAAATGTATAAATATATACATAGAAGTCGTTTATACGACTCAGTACCCTATGCACGATCAAGATAAGAAGTCGTTTATACGACTCAGTGCCCTATGCACCATTGGGGTGCGGATAAGGGTTTTCTCTTACTTCCCTACAGATTTCAATAAGAATGTTACCGATAGTCTTGTTATTTTTCATATTCATTTATTAGCCAATGATAACACATCATGAAATTGATCCGTTCACCAACAGTATTATGAAAGGTGCGATAGATCATTCTGGGCAAATGTAAACAAGCCGGTACCTACCGATGGCAAATGATTATGTGCAAAATTGGTTACGTTTCGCAATATTATGAGAGAGAACGGCGCAAGACCAATTTGCAAGTGATCATGAATGGATTGGGTAACAAGAGTACCAGAACGTATCTATTACAAACTTTCTGCAATCACGTACCTACTTCAAATCACCTTATGTCCGAAGTTAAATATTTTTCAACGTCTGTTTTTGGAATTATCTACGTCCATAGTTAGATATTTTTATCGCCTGTTTTTGGAATTACCTTACAGTTAGATATTTTCATCGTCTGTTTATGGAAATATCTAACGTCCATAGTTAGGTATTTTTCATCGCCTGTTTTTGGAATTACCTTACAGTTAGATATTTTCATCGTCTGTTTTTGGAAATATCTAACGTCCATAGTTAGGTATTTTTCATCGCCTGTTTTTGGAATTACCTTACAGTTAGATATTTTCATCGTCTGTTTTTGGAAATATCTAACGTCCATAGTTAGGTATTTTTCATCGCCTGTTTTTGGAATTACCTTACAGTTAGATATTTTCATCGTCTGTTTTTGGAAATATCTAACGTCCATAGTTAGGTATTTTTCATCGCCTGTTTTTGGAATTACCTTACAGTTAGATATTTTCATCGTCTGTTTTTGGAAATATCTAACGTCCATAGTTAGGTATTTTTCATAGCCTGTTTTTGGAATTACCTTACAGTTAGATATTTTCATCGTCTGTTTTTGGAAATATCTAACATCCATAGTTAGGTATTTTTCATCGCCTGTTTTTGGAATTACCTTACAGTTAGATATTTTCATCGTCTGTTTTTGGAAATATCTAACGTCCATAGTTAGATATTTTTATCGCCTGTTTTTGGAATTACCTTACAGTTAGATATTTTCATCGTCTGTTTTTGGAAATATCTAACGTCCATAGTTAGGTATTTTTCATCGCCTGTTTTTGGAATTACCTTACAGTTAGATATTTTCATCGTCTGTTTTTGGTATTATCTAACGTCCATAGTTAGGTATTTTTATCGCCTGTTTTTGGAATTACCCATCAGTTAGATATTTTTCATCGTCCGTTTTTGGAATTACCCTACGTCCAAAGTTAGATATGTTTCATTGTCTGTTTTTTTCAATCACCTTACATCCAAAGTTAGGTATTTTTCATCGTCTTTTTTAGGGATTGCCTTACGTTCAAAGTTACATTATCTACAAACAAACGGAATTAATTTACTGTGTGATAATAAGTCTATCATATTTTATAATTAAGTAATATTATTTAATTAACTTGACATTGGCAAAACCAATATATTTTATATGCAACGCCATTTTATAATTTTTTAAAAATTACTTAGTTTTTTGCTGTTGTACTAGATGGATATCATTGCGTAGGTAAAAAATTTGGTTGGTGCAGATCCAGATTCATTATACAGAATGTAATTATAACTGGACCTGATAACCAGATGCAGACATCCCCAAACCAGTCGCTTCAATCAACGTCACTTTGCTGATTATCCAACCGAGTGATTTATATCAACCACAGCTATAAATTACGAGGTGTATCGACCGTGTCGGACCAAAAAGAATGATAAACTCTTTGTGTTTTATAAATGATTAAATCTAGAACAAAATTTAATGTATGTACACCTAATATTATCATCACACTTCCCTGCAGAAGTGGGCTGAGGATAGAACGCCAGACTCCCGTGTCTTGACATACGCTGCTAGCATCCTGTACATCTATCCACTAGTCATACACCTAGCCCTACGATTACGTAGATTTTCTTATACTTTTGATAGACGTTTTCAAATTCTACGATATTTTTTAAAATTTTTCTTTAATTATTTGGCATTCACCTGGTGGTTATATAAATATATCCATTTTTAGATTCACTTCATTTTTAAAAAAATATTCAATTTTAAAATAAATTTTACTTGGGAATTACCACTGTTTCTTAAAATCTGTTTTGGCACGTGTTTCGCTGCATCCACATAATTTTAAAACTAAAAAAATGTGTTATTTACCATATAAAATTCAAATATAAATTAATATTTTAAAAATATGAACTCATTCTAACAGTATAAAAATTAAACTGTTGTAAAAGACCAATTTTAAGTTTATTGATGTCGAGTGTGTCCAAATACTTATTCATAAATCTAGGTTTTCTCCACATACGGGTTTTTTGATGTTGTTGATACATCAATATATATGAAGAATACTTTGAGTAGCGTGGTTGTCACTCATAGGTAGAATGGTGAATGTTGCACGGTGCAAAGTGATCACTTAACCACTCTGTGAGAGGTCATAAGCCCTGTAAATACCCAGACTATTATATTCTTCCTTCATCCATGTAAAGATGTCAAAAAAATATTAAAACGACTTATTTCGAGAACTACGCATGTTCTTGTTAAAACAATCACCGCAAGCGAATTTATGTACCTATTCATTTAAAAATATTTCAGATAATATCTTTTGAATGATTATAGGACTGACTATATGCATTTTATGACCTAATAATCACTGAAACGAGCAAACTGTAAAATTATTACACATGCGTAATTTTTATTTTCCACCATTGAAGAATTTCAGTAGCGATTTGCACTCATTACAGATTGAAAGAACACATTCATTGCAATTCTAGGCACGATCATTCAATTTCAGGCGATGTTTGTTGAAATTTTTTAAAATGTCACGTAGGAAACAGTTCATTTGGTATAATTTAATTTTGCAAAGCAAATGTAAGTATCCTTTCGTTTCATATTTGCATACGAGAGTGGAAAACCCATCCCGCTGACATTTCTTCGAAACGTTTTGTAATTGAACACAGCAGACCTTGGCCATTGTGTTCATGGGAATACATACCATCATACAATCATTCCTAACAATATGCAATCGTATATAGTATTGAATTTTCAATATACTACTGGCCATATTATAGATCTATTAAAAAGTTGACTAGTTTAACAAGAATCCATTAAAATAATACCTAACCTTATCAGTACCGTAGAACGGGGCTATTTGAACTTTGATGTGTTACTTGAGCTCGGTACAAAAAAAAACCTGTATTTGGTCTATAATAATGATCGTATCGTGACAATAAGTGTCACCTGTCAGGAAAACAATGAATTATTTCGATACGTTCATTATTGTAGACCAAATAGAGATCTAAATATTTTTTTTGTACTGGGCTCAAGTAACACATCAAACTTCAAGTAGCCCCGTTCTACGGTACATATTATTTTTAGACATCTCAACATAGATTAAGAGGAATATGGAAGTCTGGGCTTACGACCGTCATAGGCTGGTCTAAGTGATCGTTTTACATACGTGTAACATTCACCAATTCTACCCATGATTGACACTATTCAAATTCTTGGAAGTTTTTTATATATGATCCAATTTCGAAACATTGTACTTGAATCGCTAGAATTTTAACTACAGACATTATTGGTGAGATGAAGATTTTTTTTCGATATTCTTTTTCATCCATGTTCTTCTTCATCTATGTTGAGATGTCAAATAATAATATGAAAATAACTCCTATAAATGAAAATAATCAAGATTAATGAAGTATTTGGACACACTCAAAATGTTGCTTATCAGTGTATATTTATTTATTTATTTTAAAATGTCACAAATAAATATTCCCGATGTGTATGTAATTTATAACCCCATAACCCATTTTGAGACATGAGATTAAGGTTAACGAGATTGAAAAACAAGAAAAACATGACAAAAATAAGAAAAAACAGGGCAAAATGTAAAATATAAAGCAATGTATTATAAATGAGGTATTTTTTTTAAAGGTATGCAAAAAATTTCCGCAATAAATTGGTGGTGGCACCCGCTGTGTGGCATGTTTTGCCATCTTGTGGAAACCACAGTTCTGTCCCATCTATGCTATTCAATTAAAGTAAGAATAAGTCAGTAACCATGGTTTTGTAGCGCTCTCCATTGAGCGTAACATTCTAAACGGCATCGTCTTAAAAAAAAATGGGCCAATGATTCCACCTGCCCATAAAGCACACCAAACAGTGACTTTTAATGGATATAAGGGCGTTTCGATAAAGGCTTCTAGATTTTCTCCACTCCGAATTCGGCAATTCTGCTTAATGCCATAGCCATTTAACTAAAAATGTGCCTCATCAGTGACCAATATTTAGCGTTGAAAAAGAGGATGAAGCTGAATATTGTTTCGGCCCATTCACCGAACCTACGACGCGCATAATGGTCATTCAGTATGTTCATGGTGAAATGGCAAAACGTATTAACTTCAAATCAACTGTCGACTGTCAAGTTGACAGTCTGTAGAAACAATGTTGCCAGTTTAAAATCCAAACCTTAAAAAAACCTATATAACAACGTCTTTTTCTTTACAAAATTTTGAGTGTGTCCCAATAAAAATATAAATATAAAAATAAAAATGGCATTTTCTGGCGTTTCTCATGTATAATCCAGGATTCGGACCTCACATACTAATATAAGAGTTTCTGCTTAATGAAAAGTTTCTTTACATCTCACCAATAGATATGTCTGTAGTGAAGTTCTAGTGATTCAAGAACAGGGTTTCTAAAGTGGTTCATATATATAGAACTTTCAAGAATTTGAGTAGTGTGGTTGTCAATGATGGTTAGAATTGTTGAATGTTACACGTGTGCAAAGTGATTACTTAATCCAGCCTATGACGGTCGTCAGCCCCGTAAATGACCAGACTTCCATTTTCAAAATGATGAGATGTCAAAAAATAATGTCTTTTTCTTTAGTTAATTACCCTTGTTCTATGTCCTTATGCATTAAAAATGATAAAACGGACACATTATTTCAATATGTTGATTAGTTATTTTTAACATTTTTTTCAAAAACAATTGTTATCAGTGGTAGAAATTATCTATGATTTATTTGATTTTAGTGACTTTTATCGGACGGTTTATGTACGACACTTTATGTACATTCTTTTGTCAAAATATTAGCATAATAATATACATATGTATTAATGTATATTAGTGATTTTTTTATTTAATATTTATTCAATACTGCCCTGGACTGGTACCTAAAGCGGAGGGCTGATCATCTTTCCTTCATGTGTAAACGATCAAGATAACACTGCGTTATATGACGCAGTGCCCTATGCACTATTGGGGTGCGGATAAGGGTTTCATTATTATTATTAATAATGTATATTATACATACGTAAATGTATAAATATATACATATATGTATACATACATAGTATAAATATTTATTGTAACTGCTGACAGTTGGTAGAATTCCATATTGAATTGTTGGGTAATATATCCAAAATTAAACAAGGTTTATTGGATTGAATTCTACATTTATTTATGTATATGTTACTACGTGACGCGTTTCGTGTTATTAAGACATTATCAAACACTGACTAAAAATATTTACAAAAAGTCCTTATAATATAAATATGTCCATATTTAACAAAAATAATAAACACTCGTATAAAACCACTTTTTTAGACAACTAGTCGTGATTACATTAATAAACTCAAAAGTGGTCTTACCAACAATAGTTACATCTTACATACAGATCGTAGTTCTCCAATTGTAGGTACAATGATTTTTCACGTTCCGTGCTACCTTTGGCACCAAACTTTGGTTGGGATATTCCATTCCCTCGTAATATTTCTCTTGGCCAAATGGTCTTTGAATGACAATATAAAGGTAAATTCATTTATGTATTATTGTATTCATTAGTATTAAGTTCACGTAAACGCTTTTTGAAGGTACAGTAGCTGAATGCAATACGTGATACACATAATTATCATCAAATATACGAAGAGTTAGTGGTGAATCTAAGGCCAGCTTTGCGCCATGTCTTATTTCCCTACGGTCACACACAGGACATCCGGATTATTGAAGCGCTTCCTTTTGGACACTGACCTGATCCAAGATCGATGACAATCGTATAGAGGTCGATGTACCTCAGCCGTTGAAAATCCTCTATCTTACCGATAATTTGCTGGAACGCATATCACTCACTCCTTTCAACAACGTCATACATCAGAAATTTTCAATTTTCAGATGTGAATGTTTTCGGAATGCCCAGAAATTGTACTATATCTAAGCAAAAGCGGCATATTTTAATACTTAATATTCTTTCGCTACAGGGCAGAAAGTTTGTTTTTACATTTTGAAGAAAAGGTATTGTTTAATTATTATTTCAAATATACTATTTATTTTTTAAAACATTCAGGTTTTACCTAAAAAGATCTTTTACACGTTCAAAAATTAAATATGTGTCTTGACATTTATTTTGAATATACTTTATTAAATTTTTAAACATTAAAAGCGATCTCCTGAAAAATTAAGTTTTTTTATATATGATGTTGTTGAAATGAATGAGCGATATGTTTTACCGAGTACCCAGTCGAATCACCAGGGCAACTGATACCTTAGCGCAGAATCAAATATACAAATTACAGCGCTTAAAATTTTACACTATTTTTTGACATTTAAAAAAAGATAAAGAAGAATATGAAAGTCTGGGCATTTACAGGGCTTATGATCGTCATACGCTGGTTTGATTGATAGAATTGTATAGCTACCGTAAGCTACCTATAAGGACCGTCAGTCCATTCGATCTTCACATTCGTTTAAAAATGCCATAACTAGGCGAAACAATTGTCACAATATTAATTTTTTATGTGTTCTTGTTAGTAAAATACAACTTCGACTCAAAAAATCTGCGTTCGATTTAAAATTAATACATAAATTAATTGATCACTTTACACACGTGTAACATTCACCAGTTATACCCATGATTAACAACCACACTATTCAAATTCTTCGATCTTCTATAAGTATGTATTATTCTACTTCGAAACATAGTGCTTGAATTGACTAGAATTTCACGAGAGACATCTATGGTGAGATGAAAGAAGCTTTTTATTGAGCAGACTCTTTCATTTGTATGGGATGTCTGAATCCTGGATTATATTCACATACATGAGAAACGGCAGAAAAAATCATTTTATTTTTTAATTTTTAATTTTAGCTCATAATTTGACCAGTTACTTGAATCACTAGGACTTCACTAGAGACATCTATTATAAGACGAAAGAAGCTTTACTAAGCAGAAACCCTTTTAGTTTGTAAAAAAATGTATTCATAATAACTAATTGGAGATAATCCAGATTTGTGAACAAGTATTTAGACACACTCAAAATAAATAAATAAATATATGTATGTATATATATATATATATATATATATATATATATATATATATATATATATATATATATATATATACATATACATATATATATATATACATATATATATATATATATATATATATATATATATATATATATATATATATATATATATATATATATATATATATATATATATATATATATATATATATATATATATATATATATATATATATATATATATATATATATATATATATATATATATATATATATATATATATATATATATGTTACAGCTTTTCAAAATGTGAGGTATGTGGTTGTCAATGATGGGTAGAATGTAGAATGTTTCATATAGTGTACAAAGCGATCACTTAAACCAGCAGAAAAGGTAATGAATATCCCAAGGTAAAGTTTTGCATAAATAATGCATATGTGATAACTGTTTCCGATATATTGTACTTATGAAAAATTATCATGAGTATTTAGTAGATAATATAAAGCAAATAAAATTACTCGGTTAAAACAAATAAAAATCTATCAGCGAAATCTAAACTGGCAGTACAAAACGAAGTCCTAGTTCCGACCCTTATGTATGGAAGTGAAACATAGAGTTGACAAAAGAAGAATGAAAGTAGACTGAATGCAGTCGAAATGTGATCTCTCAGAAGAATGTGCGACAAAACGATGTATGAGAGATGGTCGAATAGTGAAATAAGGAAGGAATGCAAAGCTGAGACAAGAATTATCGATAAAATTAAGAAAGGTGTGTTGAGATGGTTTGGACATGTAGAACGAATGAGTGAGGAAAGAACGATAAAACAAATTTATGAGGCGAATGTAAT